>NW_024582424.1:884176-903723 GCF_018398535.1 Haplochromis burtoni | reverse complement strand
GTGTTGGCACACACTCCATATTTGTATTTATTAAATAAATATGGGGAAAGCATGCACTGGTATCTTTTTAAAATTTAAATTTCTTTGTTGAACAAATTCTGAAATGCTGTGTTAGAGAAAGGAAATACCAGTAAAAAAAATTTTTTGTAAACTTTGGCCCTACGTTGCTTTGAATTCCTGACCCTCTAGCTCCACCCCTGAGCTTAGCCAGGGGCACCTCTTTGCTTTCAGGTTTGCCCTCCGCCCTCAAGAACACTCTGCGCAGCTGTATTTCTTTGGACCCAGGCTGAGAGTTGGAGGGTATACAGAGGTGCCTGCTAATACCTTGTTAGGGCTGTTGCAGTTGCTGGGTCTCAGTGAGGTCACTGTCAGTACTGTTTTAGTTCGAGGCCCTTGATCTGCTGCACGTTGGATGAAGCCAAAGACTCATGTGCTGGCCGACTGTGACCTATAATATTCTGCTGGAGGCCTTGCACTTGTGACTACATTGAATTGTTAGAAGCCGGATAACTTAAGTCAGAAATGGTTACTTTGAAGGAGTTTTAAGCAAATACTAAAGACTATTTTAATGTAACATGTTTTAAAATCTTTTGTTGTTTGGTTTGGATGCTTGTGTCAGACATTTGGCAGAAAGTCTTTACGGTATCCTGGGATGGTCAGATGCAAGACTGGGCAAGGTATTTAGGTTCCTCTTTTTCTTTGTTTCTTTTGTTAGTGTTCTTTTCAGGTTCTTTCCATATGAGTTATGAACCTTGGTGTCAGGTGTTAAAAAACATATGAGAGTTGTGACCCAGCTTCCTTACCGTTTTTTTCTCTCTGACATCTCTCAACATAAAACAGAACTCTTGCTCTCGCCATAATTGTAACCATCGTTACGTTTGCACAGTCCCTCCACCCGAGTATTTCCTCCTGCAAACTGTTGATGAACATTGAAGCAATTTTATATTTCTCAGATGGTCTCTTCATTTTCCAACATTGATTAACTTTAAAAAAAAAAGTGTAATGTGATGACATCATGCATATGACAGTGATAAAGAACACAGACTGAAATTTTAAAGTGCGTAATAAACAATTTTCTTTAAAAGCAAGTGTTGATAAAGCCTCTGTTCTTAGAGCCATCACAAAAAAACAAGACAAAAACCAAATCTCTGTCTAGTTTGGTGACATCCATTAAAACTAAGTACAGCAGACATAGTTTTCTTTGAATTACTTGGCCCTGAAATCCAATAATTATTAGCATTCAAGGCAACTTTATTTCTGTATACTCAATGGGATACAAAAATTGTGAGCAAGAGAGATATAGACAGACTGGGACAAATGACAAAGACAGTGGCTGGAAAAAAACCCCACACACATGACCCGTCTTTTGTGCCTTAAGCATAGCTTTCTTCTGGAAATGTATAATTCACTTGGACTGTCCGGAAACTGTGTTGTTAATTTGGAGACCTATTTTCTCATTTCCTCTTTCTTCCCATCTTTCTGTCTTTCCCATCTGTGCCTGTAGGCAAATGCACCTTTACCTATGTATTTTATTGTCTTGTTTAATGTTTGTCAAAGAGTGCAATACTGAGAGTAATTCTAGGAAAGTATTGGCCATCCCCTGCATGACAACTCCAATATGTCTGGCCTGGACCGAACACTGAGGGGAGCTTTGATAATAATTTGCCATTTAGCTGTTTTGATGTTTTTCTATGATTTCCCAGTTGGCAAAGGTGGATGAGCAGAAAATGGAAGAACAGGAAAAAATAACCCTGTCCTTGCTTCTCATCCTCTGTGTCACTTACTGTTCTTTCTCTCTATCTTTCTAACTCTCTCTCTCCAGTGATTTCCTGTGCTAATTTAGTTGAAAAGGTTTAGCATTTAGTTTTGCACTCAGTTGCTTTTAAGGTTAATCATAGGACAGAACTGTTTATATTGCTGTAATACGGGCTTAACTCTCTCTTAGCGAAGCACGGAGCACTTGAAATGTATAGTGGACTGTCTCACTGCCTTAGACTGTCTTTTTCTTGCTCGTCTGCATCGTTCAAAAAACAAATGTTAATGCAGAACAAAAGACAATAGATGGAGAAAATTCTTGCCAATTAGCAGCTAATGAGACAAGCTTGTGAGGATATCCAAATCCTCAACGTGTTAACGTTTACAACCCCTCCTCCATCTCTCAAATCCTACAACCTATGCCTCCCCCATCTGCCCTTGCACCTAGCCTTCTTTTGTAAGGCGGTTAGGGCACCTCTGAGGCCCTTTGTGTGATTATTCACACATGGCTGTGGCCCTTGTGCTGTGAGCACAGAATAGGAGAGCAAAAAAAAGAGAAATGCCTCATGTATGGATAATGTAAAAATATCCAACTGACACATGGTCAGTGTTTTTTTTTCTTATATTTAATTTTTTTTAATTAACTTGTCGTTTCCCGTCGAACACACTCCCACGCCAACACATCACCGCCTCATCGTCTGGAGATAGATGCATACTGTAGACCCAGTGAGGCACTCAGTCCCCCACCATGCGTTCTCAATTTTACTTAATATAGTAAAGCCAGGAATTGGGTGGGTGGGTTGTGGTTGGGACGATGGTAAGGGAAACACATTTGATAAGTAAAAAAAATAATATGCCAAGAGAAAAACCAGCCATCCCAGTTGCCTTTGACACGCTTTTTAACAGAGATGTCTGTGTTGGAAGTGAAAATAAAATCTGCTTTTGTAATAGAGATCTTTGGACAGCCTTGAATGATTTGCCACTACTCTTTTCCGGGCTCATTTTCTCCATAGTGTGTATTGGGAGTGTGCTTGGATTCTCGGTGGAGGAAATCAAATGTGAGTTGGCCTGGAAGTGTTGCAGTAAACAGTGAGAAAAGCAAACACAGGCCAGATCAGGGAATATCGTGCAATGTAATATTTGGACTAAAAAACAGAAATGTGTAATGGAACAGCACAAATTTGACTCTCCAAAGGGACTTCTAATTGATTCTGTGCTTCATTACTGGTTTTCTCAGGGAGAAATGGACATCTTACTTATGTATGAAAACAGAGCAACAGACATTTAAATGGATGCCACGGTGATTATTGCGATGCAGTTTTCACAGCATTTGGCAGCAGATGATTGCTTTATTGCTTTAGTTTTTCTTAAATTCTATTATTTTTCCATGAAGGTAGCAGAGAGTAACTGTTTGAATCCAACCTTAACCTTGACTGGAACAATTAAATGAAAGAGAGAATTGAAAGAAAGTGGTTTGGGAACACAAAATAATCCAGGGATCCACTTGATATGTTATTTGTCAGGGGCAGTACATTTGTGCATGTTAACTAACTGTGCCACTGGACTTGGCCTGCTCGTAATAGGGTTCCAGCGCAAACATTTTCTCTCAGGGATTTCTATTATTAATTCTGTCTGAACACATCCATAAATGAATAATGAAATAAATAATGAAAACGTTATTACTTTTGGCAGCTGGGTCATTTCTCGTTTCCTGCTTTTTCCTCTGCTTGTTTCCTACTAATTAACTTTCCAAGGAGTTGTCCTCGTTTTCACAAAATACATTTCATCAGTTTGGTAGCCCTCAGAAAGTGGGGGTACACAGTTTTGAGTCAAAGAAAACAACCGGGGCAATATGCAAGTACTTCTCCTCACTCCTTTTCTTATCATTGGCAAGGGAAACAACTTGAAAAGCTTTAAAAGTAATGTGCAACTGAGTTACACAAAGCTGGTCAGCAGTTCTTCAAACACTGTGGCCATTGGATAAAATATGAAGACTTTTAAACCTAAAGATGCACTTTTATCATTCAGATTGATCAATGAAACCCTGAATTAACTATTTGAGGCTTTCTGCTTTACATGTGAGCATCTTTTCTCATTTGTAAAACACTAGAACTTTTGCACAGATGTGCTCTCACAACTAAACTACTCCATTTGCTTTAAGTGAGCAGTGGTGCCTATAAAAAGCATGTGAAAAAACAGGACACGTGACACCTGTGCGTTCACTTTGAATTCTCCAGACGATTACTTACTCTACTCTCACGTGGCCTCAATCGGACATTACAAAGGCTGTAAGAAGCTAACGGGGTAAAACTTGTTTAACTTTGAAGTCGACTCAATTGGACATTCACGTTCTCACATAGAGCTCCTCTGGATAATGTCTAGAAAAGTTCAGGGCTGTAGTGATTGTGTGAAAATGTCTCCATTTGGCACTCAAGGTTTCTCCTTCTTCTCCAGCCCTCATCTCCCTCCTCTCAGATGCCCATACCATGTTGTTAAAGGCTTGTTCGCTGGGTTTAGAGGCTTGGCGATGAGCAGCCCTTATTTAAAACGGATCTTAAAGAGGGCAGTAAAGCTAAAACCCCAGTAAAAGTTCCCCCATCGCTTTAGCATTGCTATATAGATGACTTTTCTCTCTCTCTCCTCATTAGAGTCATTGCAACTCTTTCAAACTGCTCCTTCCGTTTCTCTGCATTTTACTGTTAATTAGTTTGCTTTGTAAGGTTAGACGTGCGGACGGAGCAACTTTGAGAGTGTTTAGCTGCCATCTGTGTGCATACAGCTTTAACTATGTACAGATGGTGTGTGCTCACAGACAGGTTGCTTCTTGTATAGAAAAAAAGTGTGAAAGACAGTTTTGGTTCTTTTAACAAGATTTATGGCCATTCTCGCAGGTGACTGCTTAAGCTATAATGATGATTGTTAGTCAGCTGTCAAAAAAGGGTAATTTAAGCAGGAGTAACAAAGAGAGGAGAATGAATATATCTTCATTTGCACATTCTTGGTGATGAATCCTCTTCAAAAATATTGGCATTCCTGGAAAATTGGCTTTGTCAACTTTGAAGCATAATGAACTGATTGTTTAATGGCTACTTCTTAAAGGCTCCAAAGTCAAGGTACTATTAGCCATTCAGTGAACCAGGTAAACAGAGAACGAGACATAAATTGCCAAATAATTGCTTGACATGGTCACAAAATTAGAAATCATAATCAAATAAGGAGCTGACTGACGGAGAGAACCAAAACAAGAACCAAAATGTAATTTCCCACTCCAGTCAAAAGTTACCATTTTATATTGGGTGCAAGATAAACCACGAAATGCACATTTTAGAATTTTCTAAAAATAATGTAGCCAGTCCAAGACTGCAGTATAACGTGTCTTTAACTTTGCACTAAATCGTACTCATTTCTCTGTTTTTCCCTTCATTTTGTGACTTCTTAGCCCGCGTGCAAGGTGCCTCTCGCTGGTGGGAAACCTGCCCTTCTCAGTTGTAGTTCAGTGCCTAATGCTCTCTGTGGGGCATTGTGAATGACCCTCCCACAATTAAAAAAGGGTTAGCAAAATTATTGTTGGCCTATTGCCACATACTTTGTGATTTAGCAGTGGTCAGAGACAGATTGTGGGCCAAGACTGCCCAAAACTTCTCTCTCCAGCTCATTGAAATTGCTCGGTGTAATTAGTAAATTGAAGAAAATTTAGGGAGAAGGAACTCTTGCTCTTTGTTGAGGAAACAGAGCACAGACTGAGTATATGACTTCTATCTTTAACCTCAATGCAATACAAACGTTGCGGACAAGCTGAACGTGATACATATGTATACATACATGAGAGAGAGAGAGCAAACAAAATCATGTAGGTTATTAGCATGTTTTTTACAATTTTACAGATGATATTATAGCTTAAACATCACCTGTTAAAAGTACATTTTAGAGTTTTGTGAGTAAAATGAAAAGACCCCCCCGTACACATCAGTATACATATTTGAGAAGGAATGGACAGAAAATGCTTGGTCTTGTTATTCAAAGTGAGATACAAATGAAAGTGAGAATGCTACGTGTAACTAGACATGAGAAAAAGATGAGCGTTTTCACAGTAACGTCACAGTTTTATCAAACACCATCAAATAAAGGTTTATTAACGATTCTAATTTGCTGTGCTGACACCTTTTTTTCATGATGAAATGAAGTGTTGATGCTGGGCTGAGAGGTATCGCAGTGCAGTGTCAGCGCTTATGGAGTCAGTTAGGAGAGAATCTGTCATTTCATTAGATTAGTAACATTATTTATTATCATATATTGACGCATGCCACTTGGTAAAATGGGCCACAAATAACATGCATTCATTTGTGCAACTCAGTGCTTTTTTTTTTCTTTGTACAATAGTTAAAAAGTATATATACAAATTCACAAAGCTGTATCATTTAGGGTCACAGGATGCAGTCGATTTTTTACAGTTAGTTTTTTTTAAAACTCACCTTGATCGAATCCCTAAGCACACACCTCTCATTATGGCGTGTCATAAAACTGCTCACTAATGGCTTCGAATCAATACAGCAATTTGAATGTATTAAGAACTCATTTGCTACAATGAGCTACCATTGTTCAAAAAAAACCAAAAAAAAAAACTAAACAAAACAGCTATTTTTTGCTTTTCTGCTTTAAAAACCTCAAATCCTGGGCGTCTGTGAAGAGGATCCTCCACAAATGCCTGTGAAAGCGGGCAAAAATACTAGGGAAAAAAAGATTGCTTTGTTAATTTCTCTTCCCCCCCTCCCTCTTTCTCTCTTTCCCACTCTCCCCAAGGTTCTATTAGGAAATAGATCCCAGGTGTTCGATAAGCCTGTAGTGGACATGACAGCAGTGCAATCAAGTGTATAAATTTAATTGCAGGCTCATTTTGTGCTGTTTATTAGCCGTTTAGGGGCACATCGCTCCACTTGAACCCTGTTATTGCCAGACAGAACAGCTGTTTGGTTCTTTTTTGTCTCATTGCATAGTTTTGAAAAAGTACACACTAAAAAGCCAAATGTGCGTGCACACACGCACACACATACAGGCTTACACACACACTTCTTTGATTTCATTTGAGAAATTAAAGTGTATACTAAAATAAATGGTCAAAATACATAAAATATTTTAAAAAATCCCAGGTTAAAACATATTTTGTATTCAAAAGTCTTAGAACAAAGGCAATTTGTAGATAAACAAATCTGACTGCACCCAGAAACAAAGAAAATAAAGGGATTAGAGTCTTTTTGGCTTCAGTGGAACTGGGCTGCTGTTGAACGGTGCCACACACTGAGAAGCCTGCAGATGTACTAGCTTTGGTTGAAACCTTCTTCTGGTGCAACATGCCATTAATAAAAAGCCTAGAGAAAGCTGTGTTAATTGTTACCATGCACTCGGTCTTGCCATTCCAATAAATCATCCTGCTAATTGCAACAAATTGTGGGCTGACATTAAGCTATGATTCTGAACCGGCAAATATTCATCAACATTGCAACTAGCCCCATAAAACAAAGAGCTGGCCGTTTCCCAGGCTTAAAATATATCTACCATCTAACTCCCCAATTACTTATATATCTTTCTTGTTCTCAGTCTTTAAGCGCAGGATTGTGAGTGAATGAGATGACATCGTGTTTATTTATTATATCCCAATAATGCCCAAGTTGGGACAGTCATATAACCAACCATAGACTTTATTTTCCATGCTGGCATTGAAGCCTTATGTGTGCTCTAAAACAATTACTATGTTTTCTGTCATAAGAAAATTACCTTTAAGAGTTTTGTAAATGCAAGGCTGCTTTGAGTGTGTTTGTCAAGAATGTAGCAATAAACTATGTGTTATATGAGACAGTTTCATAGTCTTTAGCTATTACCTGCCTCAAAAAATTACACAAATTAAATCTATACTTTGATTTCACTATTCTTTAAAAAAAAGTTTATTACTGCATAGCGTACTTAGGAAATCCTTGATTTATCACCAAGCAGTCATATGTGGGTGCATTTAACCCCCCATGCAATGTTTATTTTATGTAGACAAAAGGCTAGTTAAATCCCTCTACACTCTGACAGTCACCATAACTGTCACTGCGGATGATGTATTTCACAGCCTAGTGCATTACTACCACTAATGTTTCACTGTGCTGCCAATTCGCCCTGATAGCGTTAAAAACAGAGACAGTATGTGTCAAAACAGTACTTAATGGGCTGTCACCCAGGTGTGCAGGAGAAGCTAAAGATGTTGGGGCTTAAGGTCAGGAACTGATTTGTTATTTCGTAGTTCATGGGGAATTTGATGTTAACTGATCAATTCAACACCCCAACATTCCCATAAATCAATTCTGCATCTGGACAGGAGATACACGTGTGTGAGCATACTGTGTGAATGCAAGCATGTACATGAAGTAGAATATAGCGTGTTTAGCGTAAAAAAGATTTCAATATTGTAAAACCAAATTACAATACTCATATATATCTTGAAAGAAGCAATTTAGCAATTTTGTAGATCCTGATTTGTGATTTTTTTGAAACAGATTTATGCTAGTTCTGATTTTCTTTCTATAACTGATAGTATTTACAAGCAAAACTCATAATAAAAGTTATTAAAGTTCACAATTTCCCCCAAACAAGTGTAGCTATCTGAGGCTGCGACCTCTTGTGAATAAGGGAACAACTTACCTTTCGTCTTTGCCTTAAATAACTGAAACTGCTCTACTACTGGAAGGAGATGCACCCACCCTTATGTGCCATGTTTTACCTTACTAAGCAGAAACAAATGCAAGAGTTTTATATAACAATGCAAACTTCCGATACGTAGATCCCTTTCCAGTGCGGTTATAACTTCACCAAACAATGGGACGTTGGCCTTTATGGGTTTTTTTTTTTTATCTTTCCATAAATTTCCCCCTAACTCCTTTGAATCATTGCACATACATTTCCAAGGCTGCTGGCTTGTGCCTAGCTCTGATGTTTGGATAGCTTTAGCCACTTTGCCTTTGTTAGCTTCTTTACAATGTCCATGGTTCTCCCTGCGGTTTACTTTGACAAAGTTTGTATCTTTGCTCACAGTGAAGTGCTTCCACACTAATGACACTTTAGTGTGTGTGTGTGTGTGTGTTTATAACTGTTTGGCTGCACCATTGTGCACATGTTATGCATGCATGAAATGGATTGGCTAGAAATTGTTTATGATTGGAAATCATCAAAAATGTCTGAACATGGAATGGTTAGATCTTGACACTTGTGCAGGATGCACTTTTTCTATACCTATGATCTTATATTACAAGACTTAAATGAAGAAAACTATAGTAGACATTACACATTTTGTTATGAAGGAGCTAACAGAAGCTTCCAGCACTGCCCTTTAGAGTATTTGTAGTAGGAAATACCACACCTCTACATTAAAAAAATCCTGTTGGTATTCATTTATTGCTTGTACTGGAACAATTTTACATGAAATAGAAGAAAATCATATCAACATTTTATAAAACCAGATAGTTACGTACAAACACTTTTACCAGCTGTTATATAAATATAAAAGAATGAACATTCTGTAGCCCAGTAATGTAGAATTAATTTTTAAATGTGCTGCATTTAATAGACTCAACAAAGCTGTTCTGATTACATTTTTGTCAGAAAATTAGTTGCAGGAATTCAGATTGCTTTGCAGGGTGACCATATGAAATAAAAAACATTTAAAAAGTAATAAATTCTGACCAATCTTGTGTAGGTGGCAGAAAAGAAGGCATGCCATTGCGACATATCACAGAAAAACACTACTAATGTCTTAGAAGTACTTTCTGTCAAATTTCTTGTAGACAGTTAGCTTTGAAACATCTGATCTGATCTGGTGGGCCAATCTCCTGTGTAAACTGAGGTTCAGAGACCAACTTTATTGTAAGAGTTGCGGAATTTCACCTGTAAATTACAGATAGTATACTTGGCAGTTAAATTTTAATTTGTTTTCCTTTTTGGTGAGTGTGTTTAAAAACAAATAAATAAACAAAACAAAAAACATTTCTAATCATAATATGATTAGAAACATTGTTAAATACAATTTGAATTGCAGTATTTGTTTGCATTATCATTGCTCTGATTAAAAGACACTGATATAAAATACTGAGACATGGCCCACCAAAACCACATGCAACAGTTTTTTCCTTGTGTGCTTACTTGCACCTACGCCATCTTCTTCGTGGTCAGTTAAACGTGTTGCTCCACTGCCACTCACTTAAAATTCTGATGGAGAGAGGGTATGCCTGCAGGTTGATCCTGCTAACTCTGGATGGGTGATATAGCCTAGAAATTGCAACAGAATATTTCAAGGAAATTTGCAATGGTGTTGTGTCACATCTTACTATAATAATTGTAGTGTATGTGTGTGTATATATCTGTGTGGAGGCGCTTCAAAATCGTTCTTTTCCAGTGTGTTACTGCCACTGATGACTGGCCGTCTAATTCTCCACTAGTGACCCATTAGATATATTGACACAGCATAAGTCAAATATAAGCACAGAGATAGCCTAGATAGTGTTTTCCATGTAAATTTTAAGTAAAAATAGAACATCCCTACTTAACATGTTACTTTAGTATTTGTTATTGTTATACTAACTTAACCTCGGAACTGTTCGGGAGCCTGTTCAGTTTTGTCAAAATTACAGTGCTTTGCTTATTTTGCAAAGTACTGTGCTGAAGGTCTAACCTCTTGTAGCCAAACTACTAATATTGAAGAGGCTCTCTTTTTAGGTAATAAATCATCACTGGAGGCTGAAACGCTACTCTCACTCTCATCCATGTTATCGGCTTATGTCGTTGTGAACAATCGAGAATGAAAACGTGTCTATGCATATATAATTGATATTTTGAGATGACACGTAAAAATTGATACTGGTATTATCATGAGCGGTATAACAAGGCGGAGCCCTAATGCCAACTGTGGAAGGAAAAGTGTTTTGTCTAAAAATGGGATAAATTTGCTGCAATGGACTGTTTTGTGAAAGGTGAAGGAAGAAGACCTTACTAATCACCTAAAATAGTAAAGTTATAATAATCTTTGCTTGAAAATGCCTAAATTGACAGCAATCCCAGTTCTGTCA
The DNA here is from genome assembly GCF_018398535.1 of Haplochromis burtoni. Classification (NCBI taxonomy): domain Eukaryota; kingdom Metazoa; phylum Chordata; class Actinopteri; order Cichliformes; family Cichlidae; genus Haplochromis; species Haplochromis burtoni. The sequence continues at coordinate 892,873 of NW_024582424.1, read as the reverse complement.
TCTAAGTTGAGTTATATATGTAGTTTTTTCTACATGTGAGGGGGCCTGCCATTGGAGATACAATTTATATTTTTTATATTGCCACGGTGAAGCTAGGAAGTTGGCTTAATAAAGCACGATAACTGGCACTGCTGTGGGGATAGTGGTGACTGACTGGAGAAGGGAGAGCAGAAGCATCCTTCCATTTGACAATGTTAAGCAGTGATTGGCTTATTACTGCGTTCTCTGATTCAGCTGGATGTGTTCAAGGATCTTCTCTGCGGTGAAAAAGGTCGGCTGCTCTTAGTTGTGCTCAGCTAGAATACTAATACTGTCCTTATTCAAATGATCTGCTCCAGCGCTTATTAAATTGATGGCCCAGGCGCTCTAATTTAATAGTGTTGCAGTCCAGGAGACGGACACAGCTGCAGTCACCGGTGAATTAGGTGCTTCTGAGGCAAAGTTCAAGCAGGAGCCCCTTTTGCTTTTGGGATGCATTTTTCCCAGCAAATTAGCAGTCAGTGCCACTGCACAATTAATTAGTGCAAACCAGGAAAAGCTTGTCATTTAATAAGGTGCTTTTTTTCCCCACTCACACCTCTCCCACACTCTGAAATGTCTCTTCCTTTCTTACCATATCGTATCCCCTCCCTTAATCCCTCCCTCCTCCTTTTTGTCTGCGACTCTGTCGTTTATGCCCTCTCTTCCAGTCCTTTTTACATAAACAGAGGGAATTGATCCATTAAGCTCTGTGCTATTAATACCATTTAATGTATTTGTAGATAAAGCAAAGCTGTGGGTCGGATATATATCAGTGGCATAAGAATTTGGGAGCTCCTTTTGGATTGGAAAAAAACATGTAAAACTGGAGTAGCTGGTGATTATTTCATCCAGTTAGAAATGGTTGCGGTTGATAGTTATTACAGGGGAGGATAAACATACTGAAATACAAGGCATCTTCAGGTATCCAAATGCGTGCATGTGTGCAGGAGCCTTTGTATGCATGAGTATACTTGTAAGTCCATCCATGCATGTGCGATGCTGCCTGTGTGTGTCCATATAAAACCCATAAAGAGGCACTTTTTCAGGATTTAATTGGATTTAATTTCAAGAGGCAATAAATTGTATGCGATGTTTTGTGACATCAAGTGGTTTGCAATCTCAGCCAAACAATGACGTAAACTCCACATTATAGCACCCTCTACCGAAGTTGATTAGTATGGAGACGAGTTATAATTCTACCTTCAGAGCAGAGTGTAGCTCTCACTTTTAATCTATTTAATCTCATCCCACTGTCTCTTATAAGGACCAGAACTTAGGATAGTTCCACTTACATTGCACACATCATTACTGTGTGTTTATTGGTTCCTGTGAGGGGTGCATGGCACTCCAAAAGTCGGTAGTAATTCTTGGGAAAAATATTAATCGGAACTTGAATATAGATGGTCTAACAAGAAATATTAACTGGAGCTGTGAGTGTGCAACAGAGAAGAGGCGAGGAGAAAAGAGGAATCATGGAAACCAAAAGAAAACACGATCACTAGTTAATTGATGAGGCTGAGTATATGAATATGTATGGCTCAGCAGTAAAAAAAAAACAACCTTTGAATTAAAATTTGACAAAAGTGTTGATTTTTATTTATTTTTTTTAATTTTCATTGCATGTTAATTGTATAACTTCCAAATGTACTCCCACAGTTTTAAGTAAGTTTTAAGTGTTTGTTTACATTTTCCTTAAAGACTTCTGAGAGAACTGTAACCGCACTGGGAAAAGTTTTAAGATTTTTTTTTTTGATGAATTGCTGTATTTTAAATGGAACAGAACATTTCTTACACAAATCACAAGACATAGACTTACTTTAGAAAAACAAGTATACATAAGATGTTTGTTTACCACAAGTGCAGACTCAATATTTCTTTCTTTCTATTACGATTCAGTTCCTCAATTTACTTAATTTGCCAAAAGTTGTCACCACTATTATTTTTTACCTAACTGTGTCGATATGCAAAAGTAATGTCAAAATTTAAAAGTGTTGCTTTTGCTTCTTTTTCAGTACGTTTGTTTTTATAGTAAAAAAAAATGTGAATGAGCGCATAGATAAAAAATCAATTGCGATCTTGAAATTAATCTGGAAATCAGGAGATTTGTCAAAATGTCAAGAAATGGAAAAAAGTGGATACCAGAGAACCACAGTTTTCTTTATATACAGCTTTTGCACATGTGTGAGTACACACACGCACACACAGACACACACACACACACTGTCAGACCTTTGTACCATTGTCCTATTTACAGGCTGAAGGCTGAATGCTGAACATGGAGTACAGTATGCCATAAATAAGAGTGGTGGGGCTCTATCAGTGCTGACAGAGGTCTCTTTCCATCCGCACACAAACACACGCATGCACACACACACACACTGGCCCAATGCCTGCTTGTTTCCCCCTCAACTAATAGACTCTAGTGAAACCAGTCAGCGTTGTTGTTCTGAGATTGATGTGACCTTGATGCCGTTTAGTGGAGTGATTTGTTTATTGGCACTTATTTTGATGCATGTGGAAGTGAGCTTTAAAAGCCATACCAAAGAGACACACACACACACACACACACACACACACACACACACAGTCAGGAAGATAAAGATGGAAAAAACAGAGCTAGAAAGACAGAACGAAGAAAAAGTAAGGGAGATGGAGTAGAGGAGATATACTCCTGGGGCAGATTACATAATACATCATTCACAAACCATTGTTGCCAATATGTCTTTTATACTCCTTAAATTGCCGTTGCCATCCCAGGGCCCCCACTGCGCTTTGACAAATGCATCACAACACACACAAACATATTGTATTCTCTCTCTGTACAGTTGTGTACAGTTAGTGGAGTCTATCACAGGCCTCCTGGGACGCTGCAGTGTAAGGAGAGGAGCTGGTGCTGAGGAATACTGTATAGTATTGATGGAGCTCTGTTTCTGTTAGGCAGTGAAAACAAAGTCTCCCTGATGCACAGTGGAGTGTAGGGGGATCAATAGACGGGGAGCGCTTCATTTCCTCAGGCTTCTACTGAAGAAACACTCACTGATGTGTCAGGGCTGCTGCAGTTTTTGCTTTGACATGGAGGAGATACAAACCATCAGGCTGTACTGTATGAGGGGAAAAAAGAAGATAGAAGTACAGACAAATTCTAATACACACAAATTTGTACACACGCACAGTATGATGAGGAAAAAGGAAAAGGAAAGGTCAGCGTTGCGTGTCACATTGTGCTGCATTAGAATAACAAGAAACAGGCATGAACTGGGGTGAAAGGGTTTAACTGACACACAGGATATAACAAGACATAAGCTTGAGTGATGGGGAAGGGATTGGCCGCCGCACAGGATGTAACTAGACATGTGACTGTGTGCCGGGGAAGAGTTTGGCTGGCGCATGGGATGACACAGGACCAGAGCCTGGGGCAGACGGGGAGAGTGGAGAGCCCAGCTGTCACCTCAGTCAGCCCCTTCTCTGGGGGCAACTGTCAATCAGCAGCCTCTCATATTGCTCCGTCATTGAAGCTAATTGCTATTGTCACCCCCAGAGACCCAGAGGATGCTAAAGCTAGCGCAATTGCCCTTTTGGAGAGAGAATAGTGCCTCCAAACACGAGATAACAAATGCAGGAGATCCAGAGAAGTGAATCAAAGGTAGTTCTGGTAGAACATTAATAAGGCATTAGAAACACTAAAGGCAAGATCACAAAAAGATTCCCTCAAACGGCATACGTCCAGGCCCACAGAGTAAAGGCTGGACTATAAGGGAACGTGGCAGCGTGGCTGAGTGGAATCATTTAACGACACATAAATATGCATGCAGCGACACACTCTTCTCTTACATACTCATACATGCACACGCGCATACTCACAAACAAGCCAGCACACATGTGCACAGAGCAATAGACCTAATGAAAATAAGATGGATGCTCTTTGAGAGATGGGTGGCTGTGTTATTAATTGCTGTCTGTCCCCTCCTACTGATAATGATGGGCTGTATCCGGGAGAATTTGCAGAGAATAGATTTTATTTGGAAGGATTATTTATTGTCCTTCTCATTTGAGGGGTGGTGTGTTTAGAATAGTGAGGGTTTAAATAATGGCCCGGGAGAGATAAGTCCTCATGTTAATTCCTCTTGTGCTTCTTCCTTTCTCTGGCACCTTCTTAACCACACCACTCCTGTTATATAGATTTATCCCTGCAGAGAGTGAGACTTCAAATAGGATCTTTACTTTAACTTGAGTTTTTTTTTAACTTATTAATTTAAAGGCAAGTGGCAAAAAGTAAAATGTTCTCTGACTTTGCTAACAGCCATTGTAAACAGTTCTCACAGATTTGTAATCTTCTGCCAGTGGTATTATAAATATTCGAATCCATTATGACTCACTGCTGTTGCACCAAGCGTCACTGCCCTTTCACAAGTGGACATGCAAATTTAGAGCAATTATTACAATAAAGATTACCATTCGGTCTGCGTGTAGAGCAGTTTGGCTGAAACAAAAGGTCCATGTCACCGAGAAAAGTAAAAAAAAAATAACACCCACGTCTGTGCAAGGGAGGCTGAGTCTGCTCTGTTCTCTGCTTAGCTTCCCGTTTCTTACTCTTTCTCATTCCCTTCATTTGTGGGAGTATGGAGGGACAGCATTATCATAAGATAACACCGCATCTCTCCCCTCCTCCTCACCTCCGATCCCATCGCACTCTCACAACCTATAAATCAGGATGCTGGTGTCGTGGCGGCTGGAGGCGTGGTAGCTGTGGTGACATGGAGGATCCTGGTGTGGGTGTGAAATCACTTGACCCCCAGCATTAACCTTTCTGGAGTGAATGGCCGTTGCTCTCCTCAGCAGACTGGTAACAAAAGAGGCTTGGTATTGATTAAACTCTGCTGCACACACTTGATATTAAACACTGGCTTAGATGTCTGTGTTCCCTAAACCCCTCTTGCTCAGTGCTGCCATAGCCTTACCTCACATGTAAATGCGTTACCCCCCAAAAAAAGAGTCTTAAAATGTGTATCTTATTTGCGCCTCTTGAATTCCTGAATGCACGAATCCCCGCAAACAAACACAACACCGTGTAGACACAGTCGGTGAAAAACTGCGGGGCTGAACGTGGCTTTAGGTTGAGATGCCAAAGGTCACAAAAAATGATAGAGAAAGAGAGAGCAGGGAAGGTCTAGGTCTCTGGGGTGATCAGTGTTTTGTCATCTGGAGCAGTGTTTACTTTTTCTCAGCACACGTTCTCCTCCCTTCATCTCCTCCCCATCTTCTGGATCGATACTCTGCATCCACAAAGGTCTGGGAGAAGGCATACAAGCAAGTGAGTCAGTCAACGGAGCTGAAGGCAATGGAGTTTGAAATCTCCCAGGCTGCAGTCGGCGTTCTATCACCTTTTCTCCCACTTTCCAGACTTTGTGTAACACTGGATGTAGAGTGCACATAGTGTAGGTGTAAGGCAGATTCCTGTGCAGACTATTTAAATTATTTCACATAAGCTAAATAAAACTGCACACTGTCTGTCTTTTGTTTTACTGAAAATAAATTAAAAAAAATATCTGTTGTGTGCTTTTAGCATAGGTTGACTTCTGATTTTGATGGATATTTTTTTATGTGTTGTAGACAAAGAATAAAATATTTTGCATAGACAGAGAAGTTAGGTCTGTCTGGATAAGAGCGCTCTTCAGCTGAAATACTTTTCATTCAAGTGGTCATTTAAATAAAAATTATCGAGGCTAAAACAGGAAACTGTACTGTGTTATGCGTAGTTCTGACAAACAACCCAGAAATGCAGTAATTTAACTGTTATCACATTTATAGTTATAATTGCGATTCCCTATTTTAATAACTGCAGATGCCAGTAGAAAACAATTTAGGTCCTAAGAACACAGAAATTTCTTAAACAGCAAATATTAGGTAAATATAGATGATAATAATTATGGAATAATATTAAACATGGAAAAAATGTTGTAAGTCATTATTTTTTTAGATGATTTTTTCTGTTTTTGTGACTTGGACTAACTGACCAAATGCATTAAACCTGCTAAGTAGTTATAAAGTCTGTGTAAACCTCTCTACATGTAACCTCATGTTGCAAGTACAGAGCTTCAGATCTATCACCTACAAGCCACAAAAAAGAGAAAGTTACCCATAATGGTGGGCAGGACTTGAACAATAAAATGCATTCAGCTCTTCAGACAAGCTTTACTGGCCTTACAGGCGTACTCTCTCTGAGGCTGCCCTTTGATTATAAATGGTCCATCACAAGGCTGTTAGTTCGTTTAGAGGCAATGGTAACTCTGCTTCACACACCTTAACCTCAGAGGCAGGACAGGGTCGCTTTTCACAGGGAACGCCAGCATCTGTTCCAGGAAGTGCCCGTCTCGTTCAGGCCTAATTGTTGTTCCTCTATGAGAAGGCTGGTAAGTGAGAGCAGGAGGGGGGCTGTCACGTTCCCGTCACATCCCAGTGGTCCGGTAAATAGAGCGTGTGAGAGTACCCCCCAGTTACTGATGGACGAATAGCCTCCCATCCCTCCCCTTCCCTCCTCCATCCTCCCTTTCTCCGGCTCCTCCACCCTCCTCCCCTACAATTCCACTCCAGCTTTCTCTCCCCTTATTTATCTCTACTCTGTCATGTTCTTCACACGAGTAGAAAATAATTAATTACTGCACCCAGTGATGATAAATGATATTACTGACGTAATTAATGATACACATCAATTTTCCTGTTTAATTGAAGGGGGCTGCAAAGTGGTGCCTTAGTGCCTGTCCTGGCACCAGGAAAGGCCACTGCCCTGAGAAAACACCCCTCCACTCTCATTCACCCCACCTTCAAGTTACTTCTTCTTCCTCTTTTCTCACTCTTTCCCATTCTCCTCTCATTCACAGTGCAGTCAGGTTGAGGTTTAATCTAGCAAACCTGTTTTAGCAGAAAATCAAAATCCTCGTCCATGTACTCTAAATAAACCTTAAAAGCCGGTCAGTAGTTTTCACAAGTAGATATGCATTCATACATAGCTTCATCATGTTGCGTGCATGCATATGTGTGTGTGTGTGTCTGCGTGTGTGTAGACTCCATAATGACCAATATGAGTGTGTGTAGGTATACAGTGATATATGATTCATGAAGATGCGTGTGAGGCATATGTAATTCCATCTCTACCCTCAGGACTAGAGACAACAAGGTAGTGCATGAATATTTGATTTGCAGGGAGAAGGTATAGGATCTATGCACAGCATTTTAAGCAGACATCCTAGAGAAATTCCTCTTGAAAAGCTAGACACTCAGGTTTACTGTCATGCAAATATGTTTTTTAATTATCTGCCTCCTACCTCGCGACTGTTTTAAAAGCAAATGCTTACAAATTTGGAGACACAAAGCCGTTCACGTCCAAGGCATTTCATAGCTTGCGCATAATGAAACTGGATGTTTTTAAAATCTGAATAGCAGTTCGGTTTTCGAGCAATGTCCGCTACCGCATGACACGAGAGCTTCACGCTTGAATATTTTCCAAAAATATTTGTAATTTAGACTAGGCCACTGCACAGTTCTTTTGAAAAACAGCCACAACAGCTTTAAGTGGTGCTGACAAAAAGGGAAAAAGAAATTCCCTGTGTGTTTTGTTTCCCCAATTGATGTCACATACCTAGACAGCTTCAGTGTGGAATAAGTACGTGTGTGTGTGTGTGTGTGTGTGTGTGTGTGTGTGTGTGTTGGCGTGCGTCACACAGCCCTCTTACTGACCTCGTGTACAGTGAACTTTATTTGAGGGCTTCCCAGTGGCTCCACCAGCCTCTAGCTAAATGTGTGATCAGGTAGTTTCAGAAACTGCCTGACGGTTTTAACGCGCAGAATGTGGACAGCAAGTATGGGGGGAGTTGTGGACTCGGATTAGTCTCCATGGCAACGACAAAGTAACCCTGTTTGTAGACAGACAAATTTTGCTACATGTGAAAATGATTGGCAGATCTATTCCTCCACAGCTGACCCATAGAAATTAGCGAGTAAGCGTTATAATACCCAGCTGCATTGACGGGGTCTCCATACTTTTTAAAGTCCTCTTGTAAGTGCTTCACTTTGGCATTTGCATAAGAAACATGGCATGCTTATTGGAGGGGGTTTGGGGTTGTTGTGGGGTGCTTTCATATCTTTAGCTTGACGGCTTCTTTGTGATCAAGGGGACTGAGGGGAGGGAGTGTTGCCAGATGAGAATAACTTAATTTCCAAAGCTGCAAGATGAGAGAGAAGAGTTGAGGTATAAGTTCATGATGCAGTCTCACTGGGGAAAAAAAGAAAAAAGAAATCGACTGTCTGTGCATTTGAGAAATGGATCCAATTATGCACATCAAAACCATGTTCCTATTTGTTGAGACCACATATTTTTTCTTTTTCTTTTCTTTCCTTTAAAAAAAAAAATTAAAGCCAGAGTGAAAATAGCTTCACATGTGATGAAAAGGATATGTTCATGAGTTCCTGAAAGACTAGACGGACAGACATCCCAGAGACTTATGAAATCAAACTTTTGTAAGCTTAATTTGTTTTCTTTACTACCATCTAATGATGACTGTGGACAAACATGGCAAAGTGGCTTACGAGTAGGGAGTACTGCAGTGTGTGAGTGTGTGACTGCCGGCATTGGCCGAAGTTTAGACCTACTGAAAAATAAGGAACACCTTGTAGTGGCTG
>NW_024582424.1:857851-884156 GCF_018398535.1 Haplochromis burtoni | reverse complement strand
TACACACACACACACACACACACACACACACACACTCGCACACACACACACACACACACACACACACACACACACACACACATACACACAACACCAATACACACACACACACACACACACACACACACACACACACACACGCAAACCAAACAAACACTCACATAGCTATGGCATCAGACATGTAAATTTAGGATTTATGATATCTTTGATTGCCATTCTACATGGATAAGTAATTAAATATGTGCATATTAAAACTTCAAAAAACGTTTAAAGAAAATAACATATATGTAAATCAAATTTCCTGATCTGCATTCACTATATGAATAAAATAAAAAAAGGTGGAGTAGGGTGTATTTCCCACCAGCTGGTATTGATTTACATTTTACAATCAGTGTTGTTCTAATCAAAAGGTCATATAATTAACACTAGGGGGCACCAGTGTTCCACACAATGCTGTATATCAGTAGTGGAGACGCTACTAGAAAGGAAATTATGTTCTAATAAATGATGTGCTTTTGGCACCATAATACGTGTTCACAAGTAAGAGGAATTACGAAGTCACCTTACAAATATTTTAATTAATTTTGACAAGCCTTTTAGAATAATTCAAAAGCATTCTAGCCTACTACATAAATTTACTTGGGCACTACAGTAACTGAATGATTTTCTTTTCAGGAGAAATAGCTGGTGGAGAAGCTGGGGTCAAAGAAGACACAAAGAAACACTGATGAAAACAGTCACCTGTTATCAGTGGTTAATATATGTCTTATTCTCATCTTCTCAACAGAAATCAAAGTGAACAATTAACCAGACACTTTTACCTTTGAAATTGATTTCTTTCATTTCAAGTGTTGATTTATAAGTCACAACAGCAATTGTTAAACCAATTTGTAGCAAACAAAAACACTGGGGAAAAAATGTCCTTAAGATTAATGCTATTTGTTAATTCCAAATTTCTTTAATTTTGCCTTCCTTAGTTTGATCTCCTACAGCAGGATTCAGATTTGTTTTTATTTTACATATGAAAACAGTTCAAAAGTTTATACTGAGCAGACATTCATTCAATTTGTTGTCTTTAATAAGCAGTTAATTGTTCTAAATATTAAAGCTTTTTAAAAATAAACCATACGGATTTTTAAAGTTCAAAACTGACCTGTTTTACTATTTTAAGTTTAATGCCAGTTTTCACTTATTACCTTCTCTATGCTACAATTCAGTCAAACCAGAAGCTATTGATTTTGCCTAATCATTTATTTTTTACATAAAATAAACTGTAATTTTACATTTTTCTTGTTAATCTTAAGTTCTTATATTCTTAAAACACAGATACATGGCTTAGAATTAGTTACTCTTTATTTTTATTTATTTCTGAATTACATTAATAACTGAATAGTGTTTATTTTAAGCTTAATAAATCACTGGCATGATAATAACAATATAAATCTGTATTAATCTTTTTTTATTATTGTTGTTATTATTATAGAATTTAAAGAAAATCAAAAGGTCTTTTCTCAAATATGAAACAAACTGATGAAATTAATTTGTAAATTTGTAAATTTTATATACTGAAATGCAAATATTTTAAACAGTAAATGTAATAAGGACATTGTATATTAACATATATATTAACACATAAACTTCATTCAGAAGCAGAAAAATCTGAACTCAGTGTTGGACGTGATCACCTTTAGCTTGGATTTAGACTATCTCATGGGTCTTTGAGGACTTTGAGCATATTTAGCATGATTCCTTTTCTTACTGAAGGATTTTTTAAAATAGATTCACTATGTAAGGAAATGTTTGGTCATTATGATGCTGCAGAATGAACTTGAAACTGATCTGACTTGTTCCTAATTGTACTGCATGATGCATAAAAATCAAATTATTTTTTGTAAGACTTTAAAAGAATATTAGAAATGTCGGAATAACCTTGTCATTGTGGCTCAATTTTTTTGTTTTTTGACAACCTCAGGTTTTTATTGATGCCAGACTCATAACAATAAGGAAATTCTACTCTTTGGGGAGACTACCGACAATCTTTAAGCTTGATTTAAAGATTTCCTTTTCTTTTTTTCCCCCCTGGCAAACACACACACACACACACACACACACACACACACACACACACACACACACACATGCACGCACGCATGCATGCCCCCAGATCCCTGAGTGATCATTGCTCAGTGGCTCTGGTCAGCATGTTGTCACCTGTATCCCATTAAGAACATTCTTGCCTCAGCACACAATCACACACATACCAAATCTCTCGCTCCCTCTCTCTGTTTCACTCTCACACACATACCTTATCCTCATCCCCATTCACGCGACCTTCTCTCTTCAGCCACTGTTTGCACCCCACGATTCCACACCTGGTATATTGGCCTTTTTTCCCCCTGACCTATGATTAGGTGCTGCCCTTTTCCCTCCTTTTTCTTTTCTTCAATAGCATAACCTTGTAAATCAAGCCTCTACAACACCTTTCTAGGCCTTTCTGCATATTTGCTTTTCATGTAGCTTTCTTCATTAACAGTAAATGGAGGTAGACTTGTGAGGAGAGCACACTACAGACAAGCCATCTGTATGAGCCTGGCTCCTTCAGGCTCTTAGGTCATGGGGAATCATAAGCCACACCCGTAACGGCTTACACCCAGTGGGTTTTGAGAGGTTAACTGTCTTCAGCTGCTGATGGCAGAAAGCCTCACCATCCCCTCAACAGAACACTTTGAATAATAGACCAAATTATCACGAAAAAAAATAAGTTGACAGGGGAATGTTTAAATGAGCCATGGCATTCCTGGTATTCTCAGGTGTTAATTATCATGACCAGGGTTTATGTGGCCAAAGTGACGCTATATATTGCATATTTCAGATTGTCAAAGGACAGGGTTATATAAGTAAACAGTGAAACCCACTGAGATGAGGTCAAAAGAGGTGGACCTTTTGCTGAATAAAAGTCAAGAGTTTATAAGGGAAAAAAACGAAGCGTTTGTTTACGCTAAGGAATTGAAATACTGCCTTAATTTTCAGGAACTGCAGACATAAATGGAATTCCCTGTTGTGATCTTATTTTGAGTTAAGGCCAGGTCAAAAAAGAATGAGAGTATAACACTCTGGGAGCATTGTTTTTGTATTCATTGTTATGACGGATTCTTGAAAATAGAAAAAGAAAGGAAAAAAAAAAAAGAGAGCGCACAAGCTTTTTTTAAATTAAGATTTTGTAATTTAATGAATTTTTTTACACTTACAACTTTTGCACATTTACTCCCCCCCACCGTTTTCTATAGGCAATTAAAAGTTATCAGAGATGTTGTTTAAATATAGTTAGACTTGTGTGTGTGTTTACACTTACCCATGCCATTGTTAGCTAGGGAGTGCAGACCCTGTCCCTATCATCTGGTTGTGACACCCGCTCTGTGGGACATGGCAGCTCCCTTAGAAACCGGCAGAGTTCCAATCATCTACATGCCATAACCTTACGGCCGCCTTTGTCCTCACCTCCGCCAAGATTCATTTGTGTCGCCCCAGCAGGTCTGACCGCTGAGCAAAACCCCGGCAGAGCAGGAGGGAAATACATTTCACTGATTAAAGATATCTGGTGACTGCTCTACATGCTGTCAGCACACTGTTAGTGTTCCCCCACCCCCAGCAACCCCTCCTCCCTCTCACTCACCTCATGTATGCCATCTCCTAGATTCTCCCCTTGTACTCTTTCTCCTTCCCTCACCTCTCACATAAGAGAAATACAGAATTTGCAGCAAAAGCACAAATCATAAAGAGACAAAGAAACAAAGTTGGGCTAGAAAGGAGAGAGGACAGATGATGGCAACGTTGAGTTTGAGGGCGGCAGAGTAAAATGAGCACTAATGTTGGCTGAGTAGTAAAAAGAGAAAACATGTGTATGTGTTATTATAACTGTGTGTCTCATCTCAGTGGCTATGTGGTCTGACCTTGGGCTTTTTGCAGTACCCTTCTGCAGTGGCATGCCAACCAGCTGTAAAATAAAACAGAAGATAGTACGCGCACAGTAAATCAGAAATAGCTGTGCTACTGTTCGCTGTGTGTGCTTAAGAGCCTTATACTGCAGTAAAATGCTTTGCAACAGAGGATTGAGATAGGGTAAGAGATACAGGGTACCCCTGAACCCTTCTCCTATCTAAGATCATATATTGTGTGCTGAAAGGTTAGGACAGTGGAGGGAGGCGGGAAGTGTTTCTTTGTTTTTTTCTGTCTTGTGTCTTTCTTCGAGGCTCTTTCTTGTTTCATGTTGTCATACATAGTTCCCCTTTTTGATCTAGCCCTCCACTTCACACAGCATCACATTAAAGACAATAAACCAGAACTGTGTAATGACTGTTAAGCTCCCCCCCCCCACACACACACACACACACACACACATGCAGCGATTCTCCAAACCAGCAGGGGACAGTGTTATACGATATGTAATTTAATATGCTTGTACAAATGCATATGCACTGTTAATTAAAGACCAAACATTCTCCTCTTTGTTCTCTTATTTGTTGTTGACTTTGTTCACATTGAAGTTTTAGCCTATTTTGCGCTATTAGTTTGACTCAACTGCCCTGCCTACGTTGGCAGAACCACAGAAATACAGAGTGGCCTATAACTTCAAATGACTTGATTGTTCTACTTTCTTCATTAGGTACACTCGTATATGGGTCACATGTTTTGGAAGGTGGAGATGGAGGGGATGTGGGAATTGGCACATTTTTTTTTGAACATTTTGCCCATTTCCATTCCAGGAGTCACCTCCAAACCCTAATTAACAAGGAAAGCCATCAAATCAAACTTTACTAATCCCAAAGGTGCTGTCAGCAGGCAACTGGCACAGACTTTCTCAATGCCACTCTCTCCTGCCACCTCTAGTATTAACTCACTCACCACTGTGCCAGTGAAAATGCATGTGTGTGTGTGTGTGTGTGTGTGCGTGCGTGCATGTCTGTGTGTGTGTATTTGAAAAGCCGTATAGGGGGCAGAGTTCAGTAGGAATGACAAGCGCTGCTGGTATCATGAAGGGCAAAGATCTGAACATATCAAACCCTCCACAGGCTGATCATCCATGTGTGCATTTGTCATCGTGTTGCTAATTTGCAGTGTGCACGTCTGCAGTGCTACATTTGTGTTTTTGTGTGGTTAGTGTTTGCGGCTGTGCTTTAGAGCGCGTTTGTATGCACGTGTGCACGTCAGAGGCGACAAGCGAGTGTTAGATGTCAGGTGAGGTGAGGGACTGTAGAATGTGGAGAGCAGTAGAGTGGTGCTCTGTGTGACACCAGTCCTGTAGACAAGGGTTAAGCAGGGAATAGGGAATAGTCCTGAGGTAATAGCATGGGGGCGGAGGGTTGATGAAGAGTGAACAAAGGTGATGCAGTGTTTCACAGACACGACACCCTGATATGCTTTGTTGGCTCATTTGATAGGAGCATGTGAGTGAAGGAGTGTGCCCTCAAGGGAAATTTAATAGCAGTCAACATCAGACTTTATGCCATGAAAATAAAAAATAAGGTAAATATACAAGACTGTGAGAATAGAATAGAAAAATTCAGCAGTGCACGGGCGTAGCTCAGGATGTCTAAGTAGTCAAGCATATTGCGCTCTTTAAAGCCACTTGGACCTAGCTATTTGTAGTTACTCTTTATTGAAGTTATGATTTAACCTGTATCTAAATGGGGAAGCCTTGGTGTGTGCATAGTAAAAGCATTCATAATTAAACATGGAGACTCCAGGTCTCTCCTCAATGTCTCGACCTATCTTCTTCCATAAGATTCATATCAGATATTTGGCCACTGAACTACATTATGCTCCTTTTTCTCCAAGTCTTCACAGCAACCAAAGGCTATCTACTTTGCACTATAGACCACAGAGGTGACTTATTCCCATGTGTGAAGCTCAGGAGCTGACTGGGCTCTGAACATCCAATTCAGCATCAGTGGCCCAATGGCGTCTAGAAAAGGGTAGCGGGGAAACACTTGACCTTCCATTAATTGTCTCGCATGCATAACCACTTGTTAATTACTGGAAGAACCAAAATGGCTTCCAAAGCTAGTTTCTAAAAGGTCACTTACCTCTGGGTAATGAACATTCTCAGCAGTTCTGAAGTCTACTGGTCTAGTAGACTGGCAAGGCTTAACGATGTATGGTGTTGTAAAGTCGATGCTTGTCTTTGAGCGAAAGGAGATGGCACTTTATATTTCACGTTTCTTTGACCATTTTGAAGTCTTTCTGTCAGTTATTAGATTGAATATAAATTCCTTGTAGACAGACTATTCAACATTCATGTCAAATACCAAAGTATTAAAGTGGAATGAATGTAAGTCTATGGGTGTGCGAGATGCCAATTAATAACCTTGTGGTCCATAACTTGCAGGTGCACGCACATTCGTATACACACTCTGCTTCCTCATCTCATTAGCCTTTATCCTCATTCTCTTTATCTTTTTCACCTAGTCTGCATAAGGAGAATGTATACATTCTTTGTAGTGACAGTATTATCAGGCAGGGTCATCTTTCTTGCCTCTCCCGTACAGTATAACGATAAGGACGTGTGTTATTTTTAAAGAACCTGTTCAAAGAGAGGAGCGATAATATAGCGATAAGGTGATTAAACAGAAAGGGTTTTATATGATGCACATTAACAGTTTTGTCCCCTTTCATGTCTCAGGAATGATTACCTTTAAGTATCTCTCCTGCTCCTTATTGCAGTTTCTGAAAGCATCTAAATGGCGGGCTAGCAAGTGGGAGTTAACTTTCTAGGCTTCTTTGTGTGTTTGAGAATATTCTTAAACGTTTTCCCCAAGGTGTTTTTTTCATTCAGCCATTTTGTTTTCAGCTAGAACTTTCTTTGTTGTCATTACATTTTTCTGGGTCTATTAGTTGCAGAGTATCGCAGACTAATATTAAAATTTAAACTACACTATGCACCCCTGCACAAAGGTCTGATCCCATATTGTGCTAACTCTCCACCCAATCCATCACATGCCTGTCTGGGCTTTGTATCGGGGTTATGAGCAGACGGCTTGCATCACCACATATTTGATTGTTGGTTAGGAAAATGTGCTGCCTTCAACCTTGCAGGGGTCTTTAACCTTTCAGAGTGGTATGCAATCTTGGTTGATTTTTATTGGTTTATTTTCACCTCTTTCAATCCCCACCTATTTTCCCTCTCTCCTTCTCTACCCCTTTTTAATAGCTCCTGGTATTGTCTTGGTCCTTGCTGACAACAAAGGGGATAAATGCAATGCCTACTGTAAGTCCCTGTGGTTAGGCCTTGGACATGACACGTGTCAGCCTATGATAAATTGGCTGTGTGTCTGTTCAATTTCAAATGCAAAGCTCTAGAGAGAGAGGAAGAGAGAAGGAGAAAAGAACATGATGGAGAATTGGGTGAGAGAGAGAGAGGAAGAGAGCGAGAGATGCCGGCATATTTCTGGCACAGGGAGAGAAGGATGCCTCAGATGCTGGATGTTAGTGTGTGGGGTACAGATAAGGCATTGCACAAGTTTTGGAGTGGGATGCTCACATCCCAGGGTTTGGGAGGTGAAATCTTGGCAGTGGGACAGGTGCTAGACAGAGGAGGATGAGTTAGAGGAGAGGGGAGAGAGAAAGACAGGGCATGAAAGATGAGAGAGCTCTTTTCACAATGCTGATGAATCACTTTTCGCTGATGTGTCCACAAGCAGTGAAAACAAATTAGCTTCACCTAACTCTCTCTACTTTGCTGGTATACTTGCGGGGCTAATTGTTTGTTTCTGCATTTCTGTCCTTTTGTACTTTGCAATAGTGAAAATGGTGTTGGACACCCCGCTTCCAGGAGGATGCCTGGCTAATAATCTGCCTCTGCTAATCAGTGCAGCTGGGTTGGGAGAGTTGGCGCTCTGACACAAGGCAGCCACGCAGAGTGTTGGGGAAGAGGCAAGGATGTGAGCCAAATCCAGCTTGTATCTCCCAAGCGGAGCTTCATAGAAGAAGGGGGGAGTGCTGGGTGAAGAGAGGAGAAAGAAGCTTCCTATACCTTAGGATGCCTGCTTGATGCCTTTACGGGAAAAGTGGAAAGATTGGCGCTTTTCATAACAATTGGCCAATGAGGTGACAAAGACGATATTATGCTAATGTCAGCCTAATCACAGAGAGAGCGATATCTTCTTAAAACCTTTGGCACAGCACTGCCCTCACAAATATCTCATGGTCGCTCAGATTGCCCCTCATCTTACACCCACCCCTACCCCTAGAGCCTATGTCTCCTTTTATTTCTAGCTACACCTTGAAAAATCACATTTTTATCAGTCTGCCTTTTTCTTCCGAATATTACTTTGATTTGGCTCCTTCCACTTGTCCATGCTATCTTGATACACCACTGGCGACACGTCATTATGACCTTTAAATGCCATTTTCAGGTGTGCTGAGGCGCCTCACTGCTAATGTGCATATTTGATAAGAAGTTTGTCTGTCCTTGAATCTAAGTAGATTGATACATGTTTGTTATTCCACTGTCAACTCATAAACCTCAACCCTTTTGCTGCAATGTGAGGAAATAACTGAATGTAAGATGTCTATGGCCTTCCCTGCACTGCTACTGTCTTGGACTTGTTTCCCTCCCTCTTTTCAGTGCTGCCAATAGGGTAGGGATGCTCCTGGTGACTAATTTGCTAGTTGTTTATAAAAGAGGAATAAAATAAGACAAGTAGACGAGACTAAAAGACAAAACCCTTGAAACCCATTTGAAACCTAGCACACTTTAAATTGACAAAGTTAAATGTGGGTCAAAAAATATTTTAGGTGCAGTATGAAACCATTAATTATATCCTTATTGATGAAATCATGTTTTAAATGTGCAACACTTTGCACCCTGCATAATGTTGCAAATGCACACCATGTCAAATAGGTTTGCAGAGTTTATTTGACCTTAGCAACACTAGGATGAGTAGTTTTGGTTTCTTTCATGTTAGCATCCACAACTTGGTGTAAGTTTGGAGGTGACTCCTGGAATGGAAAAAAGTTGGACATAACGCATTGGCGTTATCAAGGACTGTCGTATGAAAGTAAATACACTGAGAGAACTATCAATTCACAAACCACTATCCTGAGGTAAGTTTAACTGTGGAGACCAAAGTTAACATTAATTCAGCTCAACCGAAAAACCAGCCAACAATGGTAACACCAATTCAGAGGGAGCACATGGACACAGCCTGAGTATGGCTGTACCCATGATGCAGAGACGTGAGACATCAAGTTGAGGAAAGTATAAGCACAGCACAAAGAGTTACACTAACTTTCATGTCGCACACTGTGGATTTATGTGTAAGTCTAACATCTCGCTGTGAACTGGTTGCTGCTGTTGCCTTGCATTCAAAATACCTGTATTAGTATAGCAGTCCACACATGTTTGCATTTAGTTAAGTTTTGTAATACAAAACAGTTTGTTAGTTTGTGAGGTGCATGCGAAGTTTATGACGGGGTTTAATGATAATGTTGATCTTCTTGACAACAATAAAAATGAATAAAGTGAGCGAAACAGACTGAGGAATTTATCTTATCAGGTTAATCATACAAGTTTACCAATGGGGAAATTATTTGCAGTTGGAAACAAGGTGATAAATTGCACAATATTGCAGTATATGGTACTGCAGTACGCAGCATGCCACAAATTGTGATTCTGACCTTTACCTGTTAGTGACGTGTTCAGTGAAGGACCTCTATTCTTCCCTTATTTAACCTGTTTTACCTTTGGAGCCATTAGGCAAAAAGAGGTGAATTACTGTGTTACTTTTAGTGTGTAAGAATATAAAGTCTTGTTGGTCTTTAAAAAAAAACAAAAAAAACAAAAACAAAGGAAAAAGCAAAAAAGGCGTTAATGGTAGCATCTGTTATCAGAGTGTTGGTTTTTTGAGTTGTTTATGGATCAGAACTTTAATTTTTCTCATCTGTAAGCCTGAAATTGTCCAACCATGCTTCAAATAATTTAGGATAATTCATTGTCATTACTCTTTTTAGATTGTGTTATTCAGTCTTTAGGCAAACTGCTCTAATCTGGAGGTTCAGGGAGATTACAAAGCAAAAAGAATATCTGTGGAGACACAATAGCGTCTTCTCTCTACACCAGCTCAGATGAGGAGAGACAGATTAATCGGCTACCAACTTCTGAAATCCAATAATAATGGGTGCAATTCACGTGTAAGACTGCTTTTTGTGCATCTACACGAAAGATTAAATTATTTTTAGCCTGGAAGGAAAGGATCTCCATTGTGTTTCCCTTTATGCAAAATAATCATGTCCATTTACCTTTTAGCAAAGTGGTCACATGATCTGTATATGCTTGCTTTATGCTTTAGATTAACAGATTTCATAAGAAGTATGCCCATCCTCTAATCTTGCAAGATATCAAAAAAATCTTAGTATAATAAACTGGAAGAAAGGTATAAAGGAGTCGAAGGAGAAAAATAGGAGAACAGAAAGAAAGGTTCAACACTGTGACTGTGCTGAGCCAGGAACTGTTTTTTTCCTTGTGATCTATCCACGGCTGAACTCTCTGACACCTCATCTGCCGTGCTGACGAGACGTCGCTGTGGCTTAATTGAAGTGGGTTTGTCTCATCCCTTCTCTCCCATGATCCTCTTCTCTATGGGTCAGTGAGAGGTGGGGGGAACCCCCTTGAGTACACGGCATTGGTGGGATTGCTATTTGCCTCCTGCCGCCCCTTCCGAGAGGATGTTAGATTGAAGTTATTTTATGCTTGGCTTACCTCTCTCTTCCACTCTTCTGCATCATATCTTCTGCTCTTCTCTTCCTTTATCTTTTCTTTCTCTGCTCAAGCGCTCCCCCGGTCCATTCTTAAAACCTCTCATGCAGCAAGAAGGGAGGAAAGCATCCGTTACACTGTGAAACTACTGTGATTTTATGGAGGTCCTGTAGTTGAATAGGTATACTTTTCCCAGTGGAGCTCAATTGTGTTTGAAATGGCTATCATTTCTTTTTTGGTCTCAAATGCAATGAATGTGTTTTCAGAATGGGCAAAGATCTAAGGATGTGGAAAAGTGCCTCCTTGGCTCACTTTGTAAAGAGCAGGTCCTGGAGAGCCACTATGCAGCACTCTGACCTGCAACAGCCTGTTACATATTTTGCCATCAGAATTGCGGCATTTGTTATATAATGTGTATAATGTGTTGAGGGTTTTTTTCTTCAGTTCTCAGTAATGTTAAGACACAGCTTTGGTTACTGTACTCGAACACTTAAAAGGACATTATGTGTTGCTGGAGGATGAGTGCAGGCATATGTATAGTTTATCCTGTGTGAGTGCGTGGCTCTGTAGGTTTGTGTGCCTATATGTGTGTTCTGGACTCAAGCCTGTTTGTAGCTCTAAGTGTTGTGCGCATTAGGGGAATGAGGGTAATGATGTGAGAGGCAGTTGTGTTTTGTGCCAGGGCGACCCTGCGGCTCACACCCCATTCCCAGCCCAATGTGTTTCTGATTCTCTCCATCCCTCATCACCAGTCAGCTTCTTCTGACAGCAACCACATTCATATAAAGTTAACCCACAAGCGCGTGCACATACTTATACACATTTATGTTATATCGCTACTTGGGCTCAGACTTTTGCAGTAAACACAGAGCGTGCACACATACCGCACCTCATATACAGTCACTTCAAAGTGCATATCAAGATATGCATACACACACTTCAGTGTTTTAGGCCGCCCAATGAAATGATCACTCCATCTAACTTATCTGATTCCCCCCCTCCCCTCCCCTCCCACACACACACACACACACACACACGTGCAAGCATGGAGCAATATGCAGCCTCTTTCCAAGGCTGAAATGGTTGACTCATTGCATAAGTAGAGGTCAACCCTGATTCACCGTTTAGAGATGCAAACGTGTTGGGAGACTCACAATCTCCCATATAGATGTATTCCAAGAACCTGTCAGAAACATGCTTCTGCATATTGATTCCTCTGTTGTCTTTGTGATTATAAAGATGTCCAACATTACCTGTATTTCCCACCTGCGTCGGTGGGTGGCTGAGACACAAAGGCAAATATATGAGAGAACTTTCTTCAGCAATGCTTACCTTTATGGTTCAACGCAGTAATTGGCCTAGGGTGAACATACCCGCTCGACACTGGCAGTAATGTATTTGAGAAGATATTGAAAAAGCTGATGAGGGAGACACAAGATGTGTTGTAGAATACAAAAGCTAATAATGGTGGGGATTTTGATGAATGGATCTCCAAATGTATACTGATATCGGTCTAAATTGCATTCTTTTGCTCACAGTTTTTCGTGTTTTTAATTTATACATTTCCTCATTGACTATGCAAGGTGCATTTCCCTTAGAAGGGAACAGTTCACTTTGTGCGGAGGGTAGAACTTGCACAAGTCGTACTGTCGTTCAGTGCATAGATAAATGTCCACGGAGTTCCGATAACACTAGGGAACCTTCCAGTACTCGCATCACACATATACACAGTAAATGTGTCTAAGAGTCATGGACTCGATGCTCACGCAATGTGCTTTTGAGTACATACATATCATTTTATTGCTGCATATATCACCCCCATACTGAGACATCTAAAAAGAGAGCATGATCTATACCAAAACATTAATCATCATTCATTGTATGTTAATAAATTCAGAATTTCTCCATTTACCATGCGGACGTCCATGCGTGCTGGAAATGCAACCTTTCCAGAGCTCATAAATCACACACACTGAGTCATCTGACAAAGTACCCCAAACACAGGCTGAGGCGCTGCGATCCCTAGGGCACAAACACACGCCATCTAATGTGGCGGATTCAGAGCGGGGACCACAGTTTTCTCTCGCCCCTTGACTACACTCCACTGCCAACCCCCTAACAACAAGAACCATTCGTTGCGATATGAACAAATAACGAAATCAGAAGGGAATGCGGGGTGTCTGTGGCCTTCTCTGCAGTGGTTTTGGGTCCCACAAAGTACCCTCTCTGTCTCTGTCTTGCACTTGCTAGTTCACTCTGACTTTTTTCCTTGCTTATTCTAGGGGGTCAAGTCCGTGGGCAAACAACAACACTTACACCCAGCGGCTTGGTTAGTGTTGTGTTCAGCGAAGAACCGCTCCCTCTCATACTTTACCACAGGAACCATATAGAGTATAAACTGTTTTTAGAGCACTTGTTTTATGCAGAAGAACTTTGTTCTTCAAATATTTAGGCTAATACGGTGGTATTTCGCTTTAGAACACAAGGTGTGGAGGGTAACACGTTTGATAAAAGTATTTTAGATCATGTTATTCAGTCTTTAGATAAACTGCTCTAATCTGGAGGTTCAGGGAGATTACAAAGCAAAAGGGAAATCTTAGCAGATACAATAGCTTCTCCTCTCTACACCAGCTCAGATGAGGAGAAACAGATTAATCGGCTACCAACTTCTGAAAACCAGTAATAATGGGTACAATTCACATGTAAGACTGCTATTTGTGCATCTACATGCCAGATTAAATTATTTTTAGCCTCCAGGGAAAGGATCTCCATTGTGCTTCTCTTTATGCAAAATAATCATGTCCCTTTACCTTTTAGCAAAGCGGTCACATGATCTTTGTGCTTGCTTTATGCTTCAGATTAACAGATTAAAGGCTTTGTTGTAAGTGAAAAGACACAAACAGCTGCCCAATGAGAGTCTTCAAAAAAGGGTTCGAGTCAGTGTTACAGCTGCGATGTACTGTATACATTATGAAGGAGACCTTCTATTGTGCGATTAGGAAGATAATGTCATCAAATGTTAATGACCAGAGTATTTACAGTGTGCAAAACGAGTGCCCTCTGATATGCAAAGACACTTCCGCTGAGAACCTACTGTATATACGGAAAACTAGTGAAAAAATAGAGACGCGAGACGGTGCGGTGTAAAACAGACAGCATTATTTATCCCCTTTTTTCTTTTCTCTCATTTTCCTCCTTTTACCCCCCTTTGGGTCTCTGGATCCTTTCCCATCTCTCGTCTGTTGCCCAGGCCTATCCCTGGCTCCCTGGAGACAGGAGGACGAGTGGTTATTTCTGACTTTGGAAGATGGTCGTGACTAATTGATTCGACATCTGATGGAATGTGTGTAACGTCTCTTTTCCCCCCACTGCTCCAGCCTTGCCACTTGCTCAGATGAGCAGAAACCATTAATGTATTGTGCATATATTTATGTACTGTACGGCTGTGTTTGATATGAGAAATGTGTTTATGCCAGCACTGTCTGTGTTTCTCTGTAAAACCGTCATCGCCTTGTCCCTGGTAATCTAAATTATTACTGGATTGTTTGATGTTATACTTAGAGAAAAGAAATTCTGTATACCAGTCCATTCCCATTGGTCTTATAACAATGGAATATGTGGCTAACACTCAAAATACTCCCACTTATGTTATCTGTTAGATCACTTTGTATTGTTTTTACATGTTCTTGAGATGTTGAACCACATAAACACAAGTGATCCCAAAGGTGCTTTATTGTTTGGGAGGCATCTAATTCATTTATTGAAGTTTTGTTTTCTCTCTCTCTCACTCTGTCTCTCCCTACTGTCTTCCTGGCCCTCTGTCTGTGTCTTTCTGCTGTAGTTTTGGGTAGAGTCCAGACACCTAATGAGTTGACTCTGATGGGCTAAGTCCCACAGGTCTTGAAGCTTGGCAAGCTGATGTTGATGGCCACTCTAAGGTACCTAATAGATCTAATCATTTAGCTGATTGGTCCAAGTAATCAGTCTCTGGTGGGCACACAGGGGATGAACAATGGCCAGTTTCCACTCTGTTTCCTCAATAGGCTGGCAGAATGTGAGTAGGTACTGTTGTGTTGTGCACAGAAATGCTGGTGTATGTATTGTATGCTGAAGTCATGTGTTGATCTGTTAAAATGCTCCGGTGACTAAAAAGTTTGGGGTTGCTTTTGTTTTCTTTGCTCATCCAAAGTTTCTGTTTATGAGCCAAATATTTCATTTGATCTTGATGCCTAGAATATATAGTTGTCCTTCAAGCCCACATGAAGTAGATAATATTTTGCATGTAATTTTAATGATCAGTGTAAAGCATATTATAGTGTAACAGCATTTTACGTCTTCAAAGGCCTGCAAAGCAAGATGCAATGAAGCTTCTTTTACGAGGAGGACACATTCAGTATATTGTCTGGATGTGGAGAAGGCCACTAGGGAATGATCAAGTGTGCATCCCATCGACCCGCATCCTCTTCCCCATTACCCTGACATTTCATCCCTACATTTAATTCCAGGCCTTTCTAAAGAGCAGGTAATAGTGCAGAGGGGTACAGGGACCCAGAATTAAGCAGTTTTACACCGAAGGGTAATTTGGTGTGATAAATGTGCCGTCGCTGGTAACTAATAATACATATTTTAAGTAGCAGCGGCAGAGCTCTGCGGCCCAGTAAAGGTAGCATCATTATTAATGTGGGAGTCGCTGCGTGTTTTAGTCAGGGTTACGGCACCAAGGTCAGAGCTACGTTTCACTGAATTAAAAGCCATTTTGAGCTATGGCACTCCTAATCAACTCAGACCTAAAGGTGCATAGCTCAGTTATAATGAGGCACCAATGAATTTAAATAAACAGCAAGATCTAGTGATTTATAAAGGCAATGTGCTATCCTTATAGCTCGTTAGCCATGACGGATACTCTTTATTCTCTGGGCCTCTTTACCCACAGGACCCCAAGCTTTTAACCAAGTAATGTCTGCCTCTATTGTCAGCGGATACGCATTCGGTGCAGGACACTTATCCCCGTCATTATGAAAAGTGGAGATACAATACAAGAGTAATGGTAATGTATGCCATCCAAATAGGTGATTTTTCTCCTCCCCTCCTTCCGTTTTTTTGCGAATGTAAAAACTACCCCGGAGTTTTAGGCCCATGAATTCATCATCATATTTTCTCAAAGGGGTTTTCATATATCCTGAAAGGAAGCATAATCCTTGATAGTAGAAATGTTTTGCATTTAAAGGGGTGCTTCTCGTCGGGGAATTGATGGTGATGTTCGGGTGGGGGGGCTGAAGAGAAAGGAAAGTTCTAGTTTTAAAGTGATCACTTATATAAATTATAATATTTTCATAAGTGAAAGGAGTTAGTGGCTTATTTCAAGTACTTTGCAATAATACAAAGTTTTCCAGTCAATGTGCACCATTAATATGCGGATTAGGAACTTTCTACAATAATGATGTTTAATACTCCCCATTCTCCACATTTTAGCAATTCGTTCTTAAGCATTTCCCTGTCTATTAGCAAGACCCCCCCCCCCCCTTTTTTTTCTTTTTTTCTTTTCAAACATTGATCTGGCCCATTGCAATCAAAGATACCTTGATTATCTTAATACAATGAGCCAGGGAGGATAGTTAGTACTTTAGCTGGGGCCAGAGGGGGCAGCGAGCTGTGCACATGTAGCCTCTGTGCTGCTCCTGTTGGAGCATGCCAAGGTATTTGCCACTTCATCAGGTTCTTTGTTGTCTGCCTCTCTTTTGTGTTTCCCTTTAAATATTTTTTTTAAGCAAAGCCATGGCTACAGACTTCTTAATACATCTTATTCAGGGGCCTTTTTGAGAAATCAGCTGTTTGGTTGGTTTTCTTCATCTTTGACTCTGGTGTATCCTCGCCTTATGTCTAATACTTATCATTGTGCATTTTAATCTCCTAAAGATACATTTAATATGACAATTGATGTAAAGACTGGCTTTTTACCAGTAAGAGTAACCGTTTCACCTGCGCATGAACATGAGCCTGATATGCCATGCACTTTTTTTATGTGCAGTACCTGAGGCCGGTCTAAGTTTAAATTGACATGAAATATTTTCATTTTCCAAAGGACAAAAGTGTTGACTCGCCTCCAAAATACACTTGTTTGATTTCCCATGTGAACATAGTACACAGTGACACCCATAGCTTTCACCATTCAGAGACTCACTCACTCAGTCTCTCACTGTGCTCCGCATTTCAGAGTAATTTTCACTCCTGACACCACGGCTCTGCCTACCTGCCAATTTCTGCCTCGGTTCCTGAATGGGTGATTTGTAAAGCCATGTTCACCTCAACACTCAGAAGATTTACTCAGGAGTGAGCTTGCCAGGTATTTGAGCTGTCAGTTTGCTCTGTGTTCACAAACTTGCTGAAGGGAAAGTAATAGCCATACTCAGCCAGTTGACTCAGCCGGTTAAGTTGCTTTTTGAGATACAGTGGTATACATTTAGATTTCAGCTACTAATGCTGGCATTATTTAATTAGAATGAAGAACATTAGCTAGCTTTCTGACACATGAAGCTGATGATCTTTCTTTTTTTTATCCAAAAAAACCATTACATGTAAATGCAAATGAGCTACCTTTAATCATTAAGTTAAATAAAAGCCTAAAAAACTGTTATCCAAACAATACCCATTTCTTTAGTGCTTGCATATATACAGTATGGCAGCTCAACTTGTATTGTTGATTTGCCTACATATCTTCCTGGCTTTTCTTTCCCTGCTTCTGCTCCTGCCTTTCCTTTCCACATGATTTGTAAACAAGATGTAGTTGTTTTTGGGGCTGGAGGTCGTTGATTTGTCTCCTTCTCCCCGTAGGTCATTAAGGTCACCATAGCCCCGAAAGCATCAAGCTTAGAAAATGAGAAGCCCGCTCGGCTCTCCCGCTGGCGACCGGGAGCACCCCTTGCCCGCGCCCGCCCTGATGATTAATGCCACCCCCGTCCAGCCACAAACCTTTCTGCCTCAGATAATGCCAGGCAGCAAGCGCGGCTGACACTTTTAATGTATAATTAAGTAGAAAAAGTCAGCACTGGCTATGCAAATTTTTTAAAATGATAAATGACGCTGTACAGCAGCAGGGATTGATTTGGTGTAAATGAAACTAATTAAGGAAATGTCAAACATAATTAATAAAACAGGTTTAAGCTGCAAAACATTGTCAATTGAATGAATGAGGAGGCATTGGCTCCCATTGTTCAGGCTTTATTTAGGTCTTGTGTTTAGCTTGTTCCCTGCTCCAGAATGCTCTCTCCCCTCCTCACTCCCTCCGCCACCAATTCCCTGAGAGGGGGAAAATAAATTTGCTTGTCTCTCCACTGACTGTAGAAATTAATTGCTGAAATCTTGTCCCATCCAAGTGTTACATTCACACGCAGGACATTAACATAACTAATTTGAAAGAGCTCAAATGACTGCATAATGGAGCTCCGTCACCATGCATGACAGTCGCTGGTCATACCAAATTAGCTTGGCTTTATAATTGAAAAATTTCCCCCTCCTTTCTTATTTTTACATCATCTTCCCTCCACTTTTTACACATACTTTTTCACGTCTTCCTTGCTCCCTGCCCTTCTGTCGTATCTTTCCTTCTTGTTCAGTTTTCCTGATAAGAACAAAGGTTTTATAATTTACAAAAAGAGTGCTTGACCTATAATTAGAGAAGAGGAGTGAGGGGAGAGGAGGGGGAGTACCAAGTGGTGGCGGCAGAGTCAGATCCTTAGTCCTGGTAATGATGCTGGAGACCTTGTGGCCCCCAGGGAGGCAGAAGAATAATGGGATGGGCTATTTTTATGGGGGAGCAAAGCAATGGGCCACCAGCCGCTGGGATGCCGGTGCCTGCGTATGGTGCAGAGCAGCAGGGGCTAGCAAGGGGCTAGTGGGGGGCAAAGGAGGGTGAATACTCAACCTGCCAGATTGCCCGCTCTCAGCCCAACCCATCAGTTCTGTTTGTCAGCCTGATGCACCGCTGTCGGCCTCCGTGCCCCCATGCCAGCCACAGACAGAGAGAATGTATGTGTGGGTGGCTGGGTGGGTTAGGGTGGGGGTGAAAACATCTGCCACTCAGAGGAGAACAGAGGGCTTAAAGATACAAGGTGAGGGACATAAAACAGTAAAGAGATGCATTTTCCTGAGCACGTGTATTAATTATGAAGACCTGGATTTAAATACTACTTTGCAAAGACATTTTTTAGCCTTTGAAACGGGTTGGAAGAAGCACTCTGCATATGAAAGGATCAGACTGAAACTGTTAAACTAACCAAATAATCAACTTTTATAATCTAAAGTTTTTCTGTTTTCTCAAACTAAAATACATTTTAGATGTAGATACTTTTTAGTGTTGTTTACTGTTTGACCCAAACCTGGTGATAACAGATATCTTTAATAATGCGCCTGTGTGCCGAACAACACAGCAGACCTACAGCTGCCAATATTTTTTTGTGCTTCGGTTCAACATACTCTAACCACTGCTATTTATCATACTCCCACGTTACAATTCTCAAGAGTTGGAGTAGCAAAAGAAACAAAAACAGAAAAACAAAAAGTACGAGAAGAAAAGGATACAATAAAACACAAAACTGCAAAATAAAATAGGCGCAGTCTTTATTCCCATTGCATTTTCACTCTCATCTTTATTTCATTATTCCACTAAGAATTCTTATCCCAGCTAAAAGTAAAGCTCGACTGTTTTATATATATTTTTTTAAATACGTAAAAAGTTAAAGCTCTTCTGTAAACCCACAGACACTCAAGTGAAATATAGTTGATAAATTTTGCTTAAAGTTTCTGTATTATTTTTGAAACTTGTAAGCAATAGATCCAGCAGTACAATACATGATAGTATATCATATATAAGATGGGAAATGACAGACCGGGCCACAGGTCTAACACAGGCAACCAGTCAAAATGATATATTTAGGATAAATTACAAGTTAACCGAACAAGCACATCTGTGGCAGAAAGCCGAGGAGATTTCGAACTCATATATACATATATCTGTATAACCATATACAATATCCTTTGTGGCTAGGATTAATGTAAAAACTAATATCATTTGTGGAGAAAAAAGGTGAGGTGAGACAAACAAATAGTTAGTTTTAGGTGTTTTAACATTTTATGATACGTTTTGTAACATCACAGTGTTAAAACTGCCATAATCCTAAAATTCTCTCAAAACTAATATTTTACACTGGTGTTCAAAAAAGTGAAATATCCATTCACCGTCTTCTGCCACTTATCCAATTCAGGGCTGCACAGGCTGGAACCTATCCTGGGCCAGAGACAGGACACAGCCAGGATAGGTGCAGTCCAGCTTTTGTCGCAGAAACCTGAATCAGCCAATTAAAATCTGTTCCCAAAATCAGTCTGAAATGCATAACATTATTGCATGTATGTGATGATTCATGAGATGAAATCAGCTGATACTGTGCTTCTAGCTACATGAGTATGCTCTGCAAGAGAGTAATCCGTTGCTTCCATGAGCATGTAAAGTTGTGGCAACAAACTTACACATCTTGCAGTCAGAAAGTTCAAAAACTGTTATTGTTGCACACACACTGAACTAACCTGCGTGTCGAGGATCATTGCTGATGATGAGCTTGCTCTCAGAAACTAAAGAGCAGTCTTGACTGGAAGAGTCTGCAGTCTCTGCCATGAGAACTTGTCAGAAGCACGAGCAAGAGCATCATTTTCTTTGACATTCATAGGATTGTGCACTGTGAGTTTGTCCTCCAGGCTGTCAAAGCTGAGTTACACTGCAACATCTTAAAGCGTCTTAGGGAGAACATTCGCTACACACAACCTGAACTGTGGTGCATGTCAATAATAGCCTGCCGAAAAGGCACGTTTTAATTCATACACACATATTTTTCTATACTGCCATGTTAAATGTAACCCGTTTACACAAACGCATAATTGAATTTTAAAATTAGACACTTAAAAGACAAAAACATATATAATGTATGTAAATGTAAATATTAATATACATATTAAAAATGTCTTCATAATAGTGACATTTCTAAGGCGAGTGGCTTTCCACCATAATGTATGAGCGAATGGTTAAATTACAGTATTTGTGTATTTAATGTAAATGATAAAACATTATATTATTATGGAACATATGCAGAAAACATAAAAAAAACCATCATGCTTCATGTTTACTAGACTCATAATTGCTACAGTTTTGTTTTATAAAAAACATAGAATGAGAGTCTAAAAAAAAGATGCTATTTGAGGCAACAACAATCTCTTCTTTTAATTTTATGTATTGTTAAAACATGGTGGTTTAATTAATTTCATTTAATTAATTTTGTTTATATTATTAATGTGAACACTGAAAATGTACATAGACCAGTATTGAGCAGCACTTCATAAATATTGTGGTTGGTCCATTGAGCAGTATGTCCTGAATCTAGCTAGAGGAGGTAATTTCACATGAATTATTACCTAATGCACTTGAAAGGTTATAAAATGTCTGCATATTAAAAGTGCAGTTTATTTCTGCTGCCCAACTTGAATATAAAGTTACAGTCTATTTGTTGATTGCTTGATCTTAGTTTGTAGCAAACCAGCCAAAGTAGTGGAGCAGTTCTGCATTGTATGCTCGAGTAGCACATGAACACGTAGATGACTGCATAAATGATGATGTACATAATCATATTTGCAGCTAATTTCTCTAAACACATATCTGAATATTCAAAATCAGAATCTAGAAACTGGAAGCTTTGTGGGTTAATACTTTGGGTTGGTTTTGGGTGTGGGTGTACAGTTTGGAGTGGAGTGAAACTGAGGAACACAACTCTTTTTAAAATGTATCTAAATTCTAAACAGTGAGAGGCTCATGGAATAGGTAGTCAGTTATCCTTTATCCAGAAATCTGCTGGCCAAAACACTGGCTGTCACCTCCAGAGGTTGAATCAACAGATCTTCACCAATGATTTAATGAGACTGACTAGTAGAAAACTTTGATTCGTGTATGTGTACTGTATTCTGCAGAAAATCTACTCATAGTCTGAAGATGTAGTATTTTAACATCAGTCAAAGTAAAGAAAAGTGTGTGCTCTACAGTTGTTTGATTAGAAACTGGTTAATTAGGGACAATATCTATGTATCAGTGCAACGTAGGTGCACAATAGGTGTTGTATTCTGGCAAAAGGAGCAATCCCTCAAATGTTTTGAACATTTTCCTCAAAGTTTCCCAAGTGATATTTCACTTTTCATGTTATTTTCTTTTTTCCCCACATTTGCCTGTGACTCTTTCATACAACCCGATCCTTAAAATGCCAAGGGTCACGTGTCAAACATATGCAGCACGGATTGCAATTTATTACCCCACATTTGCCTGATAATTTTTCTCTTTTGACAAGCTTAGGTAAATCATAAAGCCTACTCTATAATGTATGAGGGCTCCGCTGGCTTGATGAGTAAAGTCTGTTGCTATTGGCTGTTACCCCTGTGGTGTTTGAGTTCCCATAAGACCAATAAGACTTGTCTGTATTCTAGCGTGACTCGAATCACTGCAGGAACAGGTAAGGTCCAGGTATTTATAGTAACTATATGCAAATGGGTGAGTGCCATGTTGGACTCTTAGTGCAGAGGTGACAGTTAAATACATGTACATAGAAGGAGAAATATATGGGCTTCGCCCTCTCTTTGAGACAAGTCTAATCAGTTAGGATTGCCTTCTCTCCTCATTTCATTTGAATATATTCAGCTTGGACTTATTCTAAGGAAGTGTCTCCCATGTATATTATTCCTTCCCGCTGAAGGCTCATTATTTTACAGCAGGGTGTGTGAGAGGCGGCCCCAGTCTCTGAACTCTCTGTCGAGGCTGTATTAATCAAACTTCACGCAGCGGGAAAGGGTCCACCCGCTGACATGGCACTGCTCACTCTACACTTGAGGACAAAAGGGAAAACACACAACCTGAGCCATTACTGTGAAACATCTGCAGCTTTTAAGCATTACCACTTGTCATTATTTCAACAGCAGTAGCCACATGCGAGTCCAAAGATTGTCTCAAAGAATTTGAAACGACCGTTGACGCGTTTCGGCCGACATGTCATATAATAACATTGTCCTCTTCTTCCTTTTCACTACAGTGGATAACAAGATCTTTGCATGGGGAAATGGCACCAGTGGACAGTAAGTAAATGTCAGAAGTAACGTTATCTGTCTTGCTTTGATGGTGTGTGAAGGATGAGGATGAGTAGTGATACTTTGGGGAACTACTCATCTGTCTGTGAAGCTATCAGTTTGTTCTGCCCACTGGCCATTCAAACGTCTTATTGTTTTCTGCCGGTGTACTGCATGGCTGTATATTAATCGGACGAAAGAGGCTAGCTGACAGACAAACAAACTCAGACATAGTTATAAACAAACAGAAGTTGTTTATCTTTTGATGAGCTTCCTTGTTAAAACTTCTCCAGCCAGGAGCCAGTCTGGCTCTAATGACATTTAAGGGCATGGGGACTACAGTGATTCAGTGGCCCTCAAGTACTCAAACAGCTGCATGGCAGACCTCAGAGAAATACATAAAAGGAACAAAGGCATCACTTCTCACTCTCTCATCATTTCCCATTGTCCCTTAGTCTCCTTCTCTCAATCTCCATTTCTCTGTCTGCGGTTCTCTCTCTACTGATGATGCTTTGACCTGTCTAAGCAGGTCGGGGCTCTCTAGTGGGGCGCTTATAGTTGGAGGAGCCTATAGTTGGAGTTCTGCAACACCCACTTGCAGAGCAAAGGGTGAGCATCTGTGTTACACAACTGGCACTCTGATATCTGAAAATTCCTCAGCTCTCCTGTGTGTCTCACTGGAGGCGAGAGAGGAGAAGAGTACGAGGGAGCTGTGTAAATTTAAACTGGCAAACTTTCTGATGGAAATAGCTGTGACCCCAGAGTGGTCTTGTCTTGAGTTGAAGCATTGTTGTAATCAATACAGGCTCTCGTGGGGATGACGGGCGAGGACCTTTCGTTCCCCGTTTGTGGAAATAATGGAGAAGACTGTTTGTTATTTTTCCCAGACATGCCGCAAACTAGCA
Source organism: Haplochromis burtoni (assembly GCF_018398535.1). NCBI lineage: Eukaryota > Metazoa > Chordata > Actinopteri > Cichliformes > Cichlidae > Haplochromis > Haplochromis burtoni. Next base: position 860,351 of record NW_024582424.1, on the reverse strand, counting down.
GATATGGCCGGGGCATTGCAGGTTATGACGCTGGCTCAGGGAAACAAATACAAAGAGGAGCATTTTATCAAGAAGCAAACAGCAGAGCTCCGTTTGAAGCTGCTGGGAGCTCATAGGTCACAGGGGTGCTGGGGCTGCGTTTGACCAGCTCATCTTGAAACAGGGGCTTGGATGTTCTTTGTTCACTCGCACTAGGCATGCAGAAGCAGAAACGAGTCTCGGCTCTGGCCTGTGTAAAGTCATTTGTACAGCTTCAAATTAAGTTGGGTTCAGCGATTTCCCCGGAATGTAAAACTGACCTCACTGAAACATGCTTATTAGGCGACTCTTGTTTGGTTAGAAGAAAAATAGCTCAAAGGTAAAATTATAGTATCATTGTAGTAGTGCAAGTAAAAGCGATTTCTGGTGGTGTCTTTTGTTATGTTGCAATAAAATAGAAACAGTGTTAAAGAAAATAAACTTTTAAAGTGTAAATAGCAGAATATAAAGAATATTGAATGATTGCAGAAGAAGAAAAAGCCTAAAGGTATTTTCTGTCTTATTTTCTTTTTTTTTTCCTAGGCTGGGTAATGGAGAGAGGGCAGTAAAAAAACAGCCAGTCGAAGTCAAATTGCCACAGGAACTAAACGTCAGAGGAAGTCACCTAGATGGGAATTTTGCCAATGTAGTTGGCATAGCCTGTGGAAGCCGACACTCCTTCATATGGACCGAAACTGGGCAGGTCTACAGTTTTGGGAACAACTTTTATGCTCAGCTAGGCTATGACTTCCAGAGGGCTGACTTCAAAGAGAACCAGGTATGAAGATTATGGTTTCTTTACAGTTATGCACAAATCGTTACCCAATCCATCACTACTCCCAGTGGCTTCTGATTATCTTAAAGTTGTTTGGGTCATATTTACATAAACGCAATATAGAAAAATGAAGAGCTGGGACAGAAGATTTAGGCTAACACAGCTAGGAATGTTGTGAAGCCTATTGGGCAAAAATCTAAGAAGTATTGAGAGGAAGAGTTTCAATCCAGAAAGAGGTTCACAGTGTTTGTGTAATTGCTCTCACTGATGGAAGAGAGAGCCAAAATTTACACACTGCAGATGCAAAATTAATATGATTTTTTAATGACCCCTTTAAACATCCACACAGTCTCTTAGCTATAATATTAGTTTTTAATTCACTGTTGGGAGTAGGGGCAGGTCTACGTGATGGATACCTCAAGAGCCTGGATAGCTTCTTGTTAGTTGCCTCTCAAGCTTTGTCCTTACGTGGCTTACTATACAGTAGCATGCTGCTGAACCACACAAATCCTAAATTAAGTGCTGTGGAATTGAAATTGGCTCTCTTGTGAAGTGTTCCACTTGCATTGGAGCTTAATTTTGCCTACTCATATCATTTGATTCAGTCCCTCAGTCCCTCTTTTGCTCGCTGCAGCCCATCGCTCCCTCTTCCTTCTCATGCAAAATAAGCCCATTTACCACAATGTGGCAGTGTCTAGGTGAATGATTGCCACTCAGCACTTGATATATGGGTATGTGCTGCTGTGTGCATGTGTGCTGGATATATTATATTTCCAACAGATTCTCCCAGTATTTTGCAGCAACATTAGTGCATTATACACTATGTGAAGCTCTTTAGGCTCATTTTCGTAATGAGTGGATTTAAAAATAGATTAATATGTTTGTACTTCATTCTACTCTATTACTTGGCCCAAATATTGTTGCCTGTTTTGTCATTACTGAAAGGCTGGCTTTTACAGTCAGTTGTTTAAGACAAACATCCAATAGAGAGGCCTTTCAGTTCATATGAGACAGGCCTCATACATGAGGGCAAAAGGTAGCCAGCCACCAAGCAGTGTGTCAAGGTTCATGGGCTTAAGCTCTTACCTGTTCTCAATGACAAAGGCCAATTGGATCTGCATGACTTCTCCCACTTCTAAAATCTTGCTACTAAAGAAAAAACATGGGCCCCAGTGGTATGACTATCCCAGACTTATATGTTCATCTCTCTAGGCTTACTTGTGGCCTCTGATTGCCTCAGGTGGAGACCCAAACCTGGCCCTGTCCGTTACCACCCAGCTCCCACTTCTTTCATCCCTTTGCCTTTCTGTATACACTCTCCTTCTGAAGGACCAGACAGGCTGCTCCATCTTCAGCTGTCCTCCAGTCTCCTGACTATATGATACTGGCTATTGTTGTAAAGAATCTATAGGCTGGAACTGCCTGCTTCACCCCTAAGGCTCAGTTTCCCCTTTTTGTCTGAAATGGAGTGGTAGCAAAGCGCAGAGATCTAAGAAACACTATATTCTGTTCTTTATTGGCCCAGTGATAAGGTATTGGGATTCCGCTCACACCTGCGAGCCCTTTGTTCAGGCCCGCTATGGCGTTTCACCTGCACCAGACAAGGTTAGACAGATCGCCTATTTAATGGTTTGATTGACATTATTTTAATGTAACACCGTGGGGAGCGATACGTCTTTGAACAGAAAAGAAAGTTAACCTTATATT
>NW_024582424.1:812358-857831 GCF_018398535.1 Haplochromis burtoni | reverse complement strand
CCCCCCCCATTAGAACAATGACATTGGCATTTTCTTGGGATTTTGTTTGCAAATAGGACATTCTGAGGTGCCTTATATAATACATTATAATAAAAACTTGCAGTAGGTATTGTGGTAGCTTTTTTTTAGTATCAAGCCTGCATCATATACCATACATCTACTTCTTTTTTTCCATTTATTGATTTTTTTTCCCTCTGAACACTGCATAGCTTAGTTTCTAAGTAGGCTAACACCTTCTAGCTAAAAATGTACCAGTGTATTTCTACAAAAGTAAGCAAAAAGCGACCAGGGGAGCAAGAAAATAAACTCTGTTCCTAAGTGTGACACGTGTGCAGCTTGAGCTTGGCATGGCATCCGTGTTCAGCCTGGCTGCGCACAACTTGTTTGAATGTCATATTTATCCCTGTGTTTTGTCAGAAAATTAACTTCCTGTGAGTTTGCGGCAGAGCCGAGCATATGGCCACAGCTCTCTGGAGATGACAGCCTAGCGGAGCGGGAGCTCGCCGGTGCCGCTGCCCTGCTCTGGCGGCAGATGCTCCGGGCTTCTCCGCGATTAAGTGGAGATCATCACTGTTTTCTTTGAGCACCGCTGTGCCTTGTACTCTGAAGTGTTCAGTTAATCACTGCCTGCCTCCCTGCCTTTTCCACGCAAGCTGCCAAAGCACTCATTAAGTTTGAATCTCCCTCTTACTGCTCGCTTGCTCACCGGCTCGATATATTTTGTGACTGAATCTTAGCAGTCACCCTTTCTTAGGGTTTGTTGCACCTGTTTACATGAAGGATTGTACAAAGGCAGTATTTTTTGTTTGAGTACTGTATGTGATTCTATCTCTAGCCATGGTTCATTTGTTGTGTATCTTGTGTATATAAGAAAAAGCCACTCTATAAGTTACCGAATGTTTCCTTTAGCTTGTGAATACCGATGTGCTCTGTTTTTCTCCAAGTGCCAAAATACTTCCTTCACAGGCCTCTGAGGGAAGTGAAGTCTGTTCCACAGTTGTGTTTTTTCTCATTGAGAAACACTGATAGTCACATTTACAGCTGTAAAACACGACTCTGTTATCCACTGAGTATGTTGAATGTATAGAATCAGAGCGCAGGTATAATGTAAGTCATAATATTAAAATAAAATAAAAAAACTGAGCATTTGCTAACTCCCACCGCCTCCCAGGCCAAGTATCTCACATCCAGTTGTGTTGCATCTCCTACACAAACAGCCATGTATTGTTATTGTGAAACATTGTGACACGCTTTAACCCTGATTGATCTTGATCTCCGACACAAATAATAATGTGATTACAGGCTTTTCTCTGCCTCTGTCTTCGCTGCAGTGGAAAATAACATTAGGACTATCCTTTCATGTTAATCGCCTTGGTTGGAAGTATACCTCAGTGCACCAATAGGCCTCAGTAATGCCTCCTTTCTTCTAAAAAAACCCATCCAAAATAACCTATTTGCAGCACACCCACACACACGTTGCTTAGCTGTGTAACACTGTTATTCTGCACCAATCAAAGCCTGGCTTGCTTGTCCTGGTGCGGTGATCATTCCCCCCACAATAGCGGGATGGCATTACTGCGCTTTTGAAAGCATTTGCATGGCAAAGCAATAACATGCACCTTGTAAATAAAGGAATTGATCCTGTTCATCTCAGGTTGGATTTCCTGGATAAAGCTGTGGAAAATGGATCCCTGTATCGTATCGCGTCAATATACACACTCTGTTTCCTCATCCTCAAGTTTACTCTGCAGTAGGAATCTTCTTCTTAATCTCGTCTGTCAGGCTGTCAGGCAGACACAGAGAAATGTTTGCGATTCCCTCTGCTACACTGGTTACTTGGCAGACAGCTGATTAGTGCCAGTTTGCCTCGTTCCCAGTATGCAGATACCCAGATAGAAAGCTGGCCCCATTCATTGAGTCCAAGTACCAAAATAGCAATTGCTGTTCTCAATCAACTATGAAGAAATGGGTTTGCATTGTTGGAAGAGGTTGATTTGAGACTTTTTGAAGAGGCTCTTGAAATTACTTTCAAATCAGCCCGAGCTGACAGACAGCTGGTCGAGCATCATGCTGCTGTGTGCGGTCAGCAATAAAGAATAATGTTGTTTTTTTTCTTTTCTTTCTTTTCTTTTTTTAAAATCATAACTCATACTATATGAGCATTACGCCTTTGCACCCTCTGGGCCCGCGCATTGTTATTCGTCACAATAGACGTTTATCTCCTCTACTTAGATTTAAATGTATTCACAACTGTACAAATTGCCACTGTGCTCTTGGCAAGGTACAACTAATTTTTAGACGAGGAAATTCCTTGTCAGGAGCAGCCAAGGGAGAAGGTGTCAGATTGATACCAGAAGTACACTAACGGCTGTGCGGGAGCATAAGCGTTTGCTGCGCTTCGGTGGCGGTGCGTTTGATTTCAACACTGACCACCAGTGATGCCAACCCTGTAGTCCTTATATGAGCTGCCTCTTGAGACATAAACATAGACAGCCCTCCCCCACATCTCACTCAAACTGATGCTGCTGAAGTAAAGAGACAGAGAGAGGAAGAAAGTGAGACACTGCCAGACAATAAAGCCGTTGTAGAGTATATACTCGACTTGCTTGCCTATTGTTACACTGCGGTAAGTGGGAACTCAGTGTGGGTGTACAGTGACCTCAGCTACTCTACCCATCTCCCCTAGGAGGACCTCAAAGGGCACTCGTTCAGTTCCTTATTGCACGCCCTGGGCTTTGCTGCAAAATGAGAGACAACAAAGAAAAAAGAAAAAAGAAAAAGAAAGGGAACCGAGGGAGGTAGTCTCAACTTTACAGGAAGGCTAACCTGTGCCTTTGGAAATCCTGCATCTTTTTAAAAGTGCCTATCTTCCTGACTCTTAACGGTATCTGACAGAGTTTTTTGGGGCTGGAAGTGCTCAGTGTGATGACTTCTGTTGCACTCTGGAAATATTCTTTTTACCATAAAATGTTATGCAAAGCTTACCCTTAAAATGTGTATTGTTTTCTCAGTGTGAATGAGAGGATATGGTGTTTGTGACCTTGTTTCAGTTTGAATCATGTGCCCTGCTGTTTCCCCAATATGCCCCTAGTGTATGTAATGCTGAAAGCACATTTAGTATCAATAATTCTGTACATTTCCTTCTGGAAAACTAATTCTCATAATAGGATTTTGTCAATGTGATTTGAATAATGATCTCAAAACATCCCATTTTAGGCTACTTAACTAAATAGAATATTACTGATTGCAATACTTATCCATGGTAGGGGTTTTGGTAACCTTCTTTTCTGTTTCTTGCCAACAGCCAATTTTCTCTCAATTAAAGCATGATATTAGCACTCAGTAGGGCATAAACAGAAATAACCGTACACTGCTGAATATCACGCCTTGATTATGAGCTTAAGAGTGGGTGTACAGATGGATTCTGGTTCTATACTCCTATTAGAGAGCTGCTGTTTATATGTGTGTGCATATGTGTCTGTGTCAGAGAAATGGAGAGGGAATCGCTGCCTGCATGTGCAGGAGTGTGTGTCTTTGGCAGCAGGAAAAGCTGGAAGTTTTCAGCTCTCTCCTGTTAAAACCTCTGGAAAGGGAGGGCAGAGGTAATAAAAGAAAAAAAAAAGAAAAAGTCACAGGTATAGTAAGAAGGAAAAGTGTATCGTTACATTGAGAGCCAGTCAGTGGCAATGCCAGTTGGCCAAAGTTAGCAGGAAGCTGTCCTAGTAAATGGCAGCAGCTGCTCGCAGTTCGAGAGAGCATGTCCCAGTCAGAGGAGAAAAGCGATGGCATCTACATTAATACTACCTTAATGGCCCATCTGGCGCTCCGTAGGGTCCCTGGCTGCGCCACCGACTCATAGGCGTTTGACAGGCAGTCTCCAGCGCACCAGACGCGCATGGCATGCCAAATGGCTGGGAGACGCCTCCGTGGCGCACAGATCTGTCAAACTCTCTGACGCTGTAGTCACACAGGCAAGGGAAGTTAAGGCAAGTTTTCACACGTGATTGGTTCTTGACATGGATGGGGAGAGGGAGGGGGCAGAAGGAGAATGACTGGCTTGTCTGTCTCTCTTTCCTCCACAGCCTCCTTAAATGCAAACACACATATGTGCACACTCACAGGGCATGCACACATAATCATTCACACCCTCACACGTATGCGCACGCTCTTCATACTAGATGCTAAGTTGCCATGACCAGATTAAACCTCAATGAGAAAGCCAGGTTAAGATTAGCCAGTGGTGGATTCACTGTGCTCTGATGGCAAATGGAGATAACAAATATTATTTTCGCTGCAAGTCACAGCCTCTCTCTGTAAACAAATGCTGGAACTAATTGCTTCATTGGAAGAAATTGTGGAAGGTCTTATCAAAACACCACAGGGGTTTCTGGCTATAATTGGCATAATTGGTTGACACAGCAGGCTGTAGTCCATGATGTGGCACAGTGATGCACTTTATGGGGAATGACTGATCATGGCTTTAGGACTATAGATTGCCCTTCTAGATACTTAAACATACGGTATGAGAAGTGGTTAGTTAACGTGCAAAAGCAGGACCTGCACGCTAAACGATTTTGTCATATCTTCACCTCAAGACTGAGCTTTATGCCATAAACCAAGAATATACAGTTTAAAGGGTTAATGGGAGACCTCAGTCCCTTTTACTAGTGGATGATGAATTCCAACTCTACCCCATGTGCTTGGCCTTTACATCAGCTCAGTTGAGCTGCACAATACTGACACAGTGGTTTCTGTGCGAGCAGGCCACATTCTGCATTACACACTCGCGCAGATCACTGCAGAAGTCTGTATCACACTGCTGCGGGGAAACTATGGCTTCTTTCTGTATGAGTAAACTGCACAAAAAAAAGTACAGCTGAAGGTACTTTAAAATATTTGCCACCATTCTTTCTCACACTTTTTCTTAAGGACATTTAGAGAGATAGCAGCAGTTCAAAAATGGAACGGAAGGTTCTTTAGAAAATACATTTCAAATGGCTTATCCAGTAGGTAGCCCCAGAGGACACCTCAGGGATAAAACTTGGCAAGAAAGGAAGATAGAGGGGAAAAGAGTGGAATTGGAAAGAAGACACAGCCGTGACTAAAACAGTAGAAATATAAAGGGAAAAGGTATCCTCTTAACCTGCTGACGCCTCTTCAGAGGAATCACAGTGCTCCGTATCAGCATTCGCTCTCTGAACATTTTGCTGTGTTCTGTGTTTATAGGAAAAGCGTAGATCTGCTGATGTCTCTTGCCTGAGAGTGTCTCAACGTTAGGCAGCCAGTGCAGGTGATTTCAAAATGACTATCTTCCCGTCACACACTGTTCCAGTTTAGATTCGCTGTTTTATATTTTTTGTTACCAATGTTGATCTTGTTTTTTTGGGGTTTTTTTTCAAGTAAATCGGTGTATTGTGCGTGATTATAGTAAAAGCAGGAGTGGGTTGCATTTTCTGTCAGCTCAGCTCCATCTGTAACACACTGACCTTGAATTCTTCATCTTTTTTACAAACATTCACTGAGACTCAAGGATGAACTGAGAGTCCATAACATTTACAGTGTCCAATAGGATCAAATGATGACGTAAAGGCATTTTGTACAGTGTGCAAAAGTCTTGGGCCACCTCTCACTTCGTTTTGCTTACAACGAGGCAGACTTTCCTGTAATGTTATAAAGTGGTCTTGAATAAAAGTTCTCTAGGTTTTCTGAAGGACTGTCAGTTTTGTCTTTGGATACTGATTGCTTTTTCAGTCATTTTCACACCATTCCTTGCACCTGACCATTGTCAGAAGAATGATTTTGTTTGTTAAGCCACTGACCTATGAATCATGCAAGCAAAAAACGGCACCTTTTGTGCAGTTTTACTTGTATATACCCAGGTGATTGCAGAGCTGTAAGCCAAAAACTTCCCATATCATGGTATGGTGTGCCGTGTATCCTTAAAAAGTTGAGGAAACAGGACAAAGAGAGGACAAAAGAAGGAGTGGCAAACCTAAAAAAAAATATCTACAGCAGATGAACTGTATCAGTGACATGACATGAACATCCCAATTTCATGTCCTTAAGAGATAGGAAAACATCCATCAAAGATCGGACACAAAACCTGAGAGATGCATCAGAAGCTTCCGTTGATTCGGATCTACTGTTCATAGAAGCCTCAGGGCTGAGGCGTGGCAAATTGCACAAAAACTAGACTGAAAATCAGTGGAAATGGGTCTTATGGAGTGATGCGTCATTAGAGAGTCAGGAGATTGATAGAAGAGTAAGCCTCTACAGCCATCTGTAAAACACGGTGGAGGCGCTGTAATGGTTTGGGAGTGCCAGTTTGTGGAGTTGGGGATCTTGTCATTGATGGAATTACAGAAAAGTACGGTCATATTTGCCTCCACAATGCAATACCATCTGGAAACATCTAATTGACAGTGGCTACATTTTTCAGCATGACAATGATCCCAAATACACTGCCAATGCAGTAAAAGCATGCATAGATAGAAGAACACACAACACTAGTCATGGATGATATTGACGAGCAGTGGAACAAAAGGCAGCCAACATCCAAAGAAGAACTTTGAATGTCCTTCAAGAAGCCTGGAGAACTATTCCTGAAGGCTACTTAAAGAAATGACAAGAAAGCTGCCTAAGAGAGTTCAGGCTGTGTCGAAGAGTAAAAGTGGTCAAAGCAAATACTGACTTTGAAGCTCTGTAGAATTGCACAGTCTCAGGTTTTTCCTTATACATTATTTGTTTCAATAAATCACTGCACATATTTTTATTAGCAAAATATAAAGAAATGAGGGCTGATTCAAGATTTCTGTGGGGTACTGTATCCAAAAAGGTCAAAGGTCAATTCTCTTTAACATTAAAACATTCTGTAAAAACTCTTATTTTGGCGATTAATCAACAAACCGAGTTGATTGGGTAGCTGTTACGTTGAATTTTGGAATTTGTTGCCCATATTTAAAGCACTGTCTGCGCCTATAGCTACAGCATTGTGCAGACTGAGCTTTATTAGCCAAACGTAAGCACATTTAATACATTTTAGTAAAATTGCCAAAGTCTTTCCTTTATGGCAAACATGGATGTTAACTGCAACTTGACTGCTTGGCAGAGGCATATGACCATGAGGCAATAATTCCAGTCTTTTAAATGAACAAAGGACACAACTAGTAAAATTTATGGCAAGGATAAGTCGGCTGGACAACAGCTGCCAAGTTTTTGTGAGGGAAGGAGAGCGAGAGAGAGAGAGAGCAAGATGATGGCTGAGAGGAAAGAGGAGAAGAAAAAAGAAGAGTCAGCAAAATAGGTTTAGGGGCTTGCGAGAAAAGAGCATGAGGAACTCTTCAACTTTCACTCCCATTCCCAGATGTGTTGTAGGCAAGACATAGCCTTTGAAGAGCTTGTGGCAAAATAGGCAAAATATGAATATACACGCACTCCACTTTACCTCTTTCTCATCTCCTTCCTCTTTTCCTCTCCTCTTTTTCCCCCCTCTTTCATATACTCTCCACGTCTCCTTCTCTTTATCTTTCTCCCTGGGCATCTCCGTTCCTTAGTGGCAAACCCAGCTGCAGGGTTTCTGTGGTACTGTGAGTGAACCCTCACTGACTCCTTCACCAGGCAGCTGCACAGCACGCTAAAACACACACACGGTGTCTTACCCAAGTCTGTCCTGCTCACTTTTATTTGCTAAGTACATCACATTTGCATATGCGATAGGGTCAAAATGGAATATTTACTGCTGTGCTGCTTTTGTTACGCGATGTTTCGAAAAAAAATTAAGTTTGAAAAACATTTCATTTCTAACAGTGCTAAAAAGAACATGGCTTTTTCCTTCAACATGAAATGTATTGCAATCTTCTGTAAAGCCACTAGAGGGAGCTTATATTATGCTGTGTTTCCCCCACACCAGGAGTTTGTTTCATAGTACTGTTGCTCAAGCAATGAGGCACAAAAAATAAAAGGCTTTCAGATATTCCTCATTCTGTCCCTAAATAATTTTGCCAATTTTGTCGATGTAGAGATCACGGCCTCTCACCTACACAAGAGACAAAGGCAAGGTTTAGAAGTAGGGGTCTGCTTTCTTTCAAACAAATTCGATGATTACTTCTCACATGTTTTTGCGACCAGATATTTGCTGGTGGGAGGCTATGTGTGCGAGTGCAGAGGTGATAATTCTACTGTTGTTCAGAAGCTTGAGCGGGGTGCGTAATGGCAATAAGAGAGAGCGTGCCCAGGCGTGCTTTCAATCTGTTTCCCAAATGTAATGAGTCCGGGCATAACGCCGGTCATCCCAACTTGATCAAAAATGGGAGGAAATCTGCAAATGATTTATTATGTCCTGTAGAGATTCATCAGTTCCACATGTCAAAATGATGCTGAGCTGAAAATTAAAAGACATCTTTCGTCACCATTATTTTCTTAATATAGATGGAAAGTGGGAGCATGAAAGTAATTCAGTCAGCACAGTGAAGGAAATCAGATTTATATGCTTGTGTTTAGAGCATATTGCATTTTATTTGATCTCATTCCATCTGTATCTTCTTTTTAAAAAATTGTGATCATTAAATGTAGTACAATGATATAATCAACCTGAATACGAAAGATCTCTAATACCGCTTTATTTCTAAATTGTTTTCAGAAATATTAATTCTAAAAAGTATCACACATTGATTTTGAATTTGGCTTCTTATCCTTAAAATATAGGTTGTTATCATGCTCATGCGTGCATAATTATCTCTACTTTCTGTGCTCTTTTGCCCTCTTGGATTTCATTAAACTGTAAAATACTAATGCATATTGCCACATAATCATATTTTTCTGTCCCTGTCCCTTCATAATAGAAATGGGGTGACACGACAGCATCTGAACTAGAGTCCCAGACTTGTCCTGCCGTAATGTTACACGATCTCAGCTCTCACGTTACTAAAACAGGCTTGGCCGATGGGATTCGCCATACTCTGCGCTTCTCCACTCCTCCTGGCCTTTTCCTGTGACAGGGCTGCCGATGATACAGATCCGCTGTGACATTTTACATTGTGCTTCCTAATTGCAGCAGCTGATAGTAGGATCGCTCACCATACAGCTGCATATTTTCTCTTTTAACCACCCTTTAGCTTTTTCTTTTTCCCTGTTGGGAGGTGCAAGTACACGGCGGTGTACTGTACTGACTAATTGCGTTGCTCACATGCTGCCTTATGTATGCATTTAGGTGTTTCGTAATCTTCTTGCATGTATGTAAAACTCTGTAAATCAACTAAAACTTGAAGTTGAGTTTTTCTTATTTAAAAAAAACAAACAAAAGTTTTTTGATCATGATTGAGCAACAGTGTTTATTGGCAAAAGTGTCGTCCGTTCTTTCTTTTGCTCTGGGTTTTTCTTTACTTCAAGTGTTTCCCACTGGCGGCGACTCCCGAACTGAAAGCCGGGATAAACCTGCGTGACAGATGCAGCTCTAATTATACAGTTGTTTTAAGACTGTCAGGTTGCCGCAAAGAGGGAGCCAGTCATTTGGGAAAATGAAGGAGGAGGGTTGTGAGTGGGAAGAGGGAGGTAGAGGGGGACAGTTTGATGGACGGACATTGTAACACCAGCATCTGGTGATAGCTGCAGCTGCCGTATCGTTTTCCCACCGCCAGCTTGCCAGCTAAATAAATATTGCCACGATCTGTCTTGTACTAGCAAGTGTAAATTACTTTAACACATCAATAACTAGTTTACAATGATGTTTTTTCCTGCCATTTCAGAACATATATTGATTTCACATTGTTGTTAAATGGCACAAGCATTGTTTCCTTCAGCCTGTACTTTGTTTTCCAGATAGACTCCTGGCAGGCATGGCAAAGCAAAACAAACAAACAAAAAATATCTACATCAATTATGGAGTCATTTTACTATCATTAAATATATATATCGATGTTATATATGTATTTTATAATTGAATATTTATATATGGTGTCTATCATGATAAAAGTACCACTATTTGTCTGTTCACATGAGAAATATGTACTTATGTGTCAGGTATAGATTTTGAAACTTTGAGCTTTAAATGCAGCGTTGAGTTTTGAACATCATGGTCTTGTTACTGATGTCATGCGTTTAGAGCGAAAACAAAACATTTCTCTGAAAAAATTTGCATCTGTTTTTTTTTCTTGCTTTGGTAAATAAAGCAGATTATAATTAGCACCGAAGACAAAGATCTTTAGAGCAGTGTTTCCAGTGCAGTTTTCCATTGTGTGTTTCAATAGATTCCTCAACAGTAGTAATTATGCGAGGAAAATGATTCACGCTATACATGATTTACACTGTACATTTCTTTGACAAAAATAGACAAAAGAGGAGAGACTGTTCAGGATGTACGTAGCTCTGTGTGAGTTTTGGCTGCTGTTTTTGAGCAGGTGTGCACATGTGTGGCGTGAAGTGGGAGCGTGCACGTGTGCGCACCCATGAAGCGCAACTGCAGGCGCTCTCGCGCTTCTATATTGTCTATTTTCATTCGTATGGGTTCCTCCTCTCGAGGACAGATGTTGGGGGAAACCCACAAAATCAGAGCTGAAGCCGCACTATAATCACTGCGATTTTAATCAAGGTCTCGCATTGTGACCCACTTATTTTCTCACAGTGCTGATTGCACAGCAGTGCAGTGGCGACTAGCATTACAAAACTACAGCCTGTGATTAACCTTCACATCATATACATGTCCCCTAACCAAGATACAGCGAATCCTAATCCCAAAATTACACCCACTTGGACTGAAAAATCTCTCCCTTTGTCAAATCTGAATATTTTCATCCTTCATTCTCCCATTTTTATGTGAAAGACAGATGATACTTGCATTCTGCATATGAGGAAATTGAGGTATGGCTGAGTGTATAATACCTAACTAATATATTTCAGTTGGACAATAATATGTTTATGCAAGCGTGCGAGCACAGTCTATGACCTAACTTTTTTTCCCTACACATTAAAAGTATACGATAATGTGATTCAAATGAACCTCACACATAATATTATAGGCTTTTGTGAGAATAAGGACATATTCCAACCTTCTTAGTCGTTTTCACCACTATTGTAATTTTCACATCAGTGATAATAAACCAGATTGATTATTCATTCTCATGCTTCAACACCATTTAATTGTGTAGCCAGAACACTCCAACTTCGGGGTCAGCAGGGCTCTCTCTTTCATTTACACAAAGACACATCAACACGGATGCATACACCCACCCACCCACATGCAGACAGGCACACACACCAATTCAGAAATCTCTCTGTTTCCTTCTCTCCTTCACAGATGCTCTCAAAGGGCCCCCCGAAACATGCCCAGACTGGAATTTGCCAAAATATCCTTTCTCCTATCAAGCACACACTGTGCCCGATCTCAGTCCCATTGCACTTATTCCTCCAACATCTCAATTAATACCCCATTGGAGGCACAGCACCCCACAGAGCCTCAGAGGCTCACTGTGGTGGTGGATTTTTCCTTGTAATGTTCACCACAGATGCTGAAGTGCTTTCATTTTAAACCACATTAGTGAACTACCTCGGTCTCAATCAACACCAACAGATGAAAGATGTACGTTTATGAGCAGTTGTCAGTTATTATATGCATGTGTGTGCCTCTGTTTGTTTGTTCGTGCCTGTCTTTGCTATATCAAAGCTTGAACACCTTTTTGAAGAGTGTCCATTGATAGTCTTTGTGTTGTGTGTCTATATATATATATATAGACTCTAATCTATCAGAATGGGAAGAGGGAAAAAAAATCTATTTATTGGCTTGTCCTCTGGTGTTATGTGTTGACAAATTTGATGTGCTAAAAATACTGACGGCTTCCATCCGACTGACAGGCATACAACCTATATCTTACAATGCTCTGTTGTCTCTCTCTTCTCGAGCTGGCTGTTCCTCCTGTTCAGTAGCTAATGGATTTTCATGGTTTCCAGGGTCTGTTCCAGAAATGTTCTCCTGTGGAGATCTTGTAAGAAGTGCCCTCAGCTGGTCCCACAGTCTGCCATTAGGCCTCTCCACTCTTTTTATCCCTAGACCTTTGAGACCTCAAACTGCCAAATGAGTTGAATTATGGCCAGTTATGTGGAGTGGACCCAGCATCACAGGGGAGAGGCTTGAGTCAGTGGAACTAACTACACTCCTGACCATTAAAAGGCAACCTGACACTGCCTCTTCATCTTCTGTCTGCTCTCAAAGGCCGACACCGCGAGCCCACGTCTCCAAGAGCAGAGACGGAGTACAGCTATTCAACACATGAACCAAGTAGCCAAAACAAAAAGGCAGTCTGTCACCCAGGCAAAAGAAAAGCAATCAAAACACCAATCTTCTCCACATTCATTAAAATTGTAAAGCTCTCCCTGCACTCTGTGTACTTTTCAATATTTCCTTTATCAATATATTCTACACATTTGCCTGTCTTTTACCCGTCCCTTTATTCTATTTTTTTCTCTCACTTTCTTGCAATCTTTTAAAATTTGTCCTCTACCCTTCAGCTTAGTGAGTGGGGCTTCAGGGTTATAACCATGGCAAGGTTAATTGGAGCAGCTTCAATAAACGTGCTAGCTACAGCTCTGGCTACTGTATGAAGAAGGCCATCTACTGTAAGTCAGGCAACCTTCAGATTCTTCAGATTCAGAAATTCACCCACACAGTCTTTAGTCACACAAATGCCAATCAGTCCAGCCTATGGTACAACCGTTTGCACAGACAGACACTGTACGCGCACACATACACACAGAGCACTGTATTTGATCTGTCACAATAACAGGGGCATCATAACATGATGGATACGGCCCTTTTTTTCCCCCCTCTTCTCTCCACCGTGCTGCCTCTCGCCTGTAATGTTGATGCACTGTGTAATGTTTGCTGTTGCCGTTGGCTGAAATGGAATGAGTGATACAACCAGAGGTGCTGGGATTACCGTGGGCAGAATTGATGCTATCTGTCCAATGATGTGTTATTTTGTGGAAGTGAGGCAACAAACCGGAGAGAGAAATGGTTGCAGCACTCTGTATGATTTTACAGTTTAAGTGGTGAAAGACAAATAGAATAACAGTGATATGCTAGCAGGGGTTGTAAATGGTTGAATAATTTTCCTCGATTTCAGCATTCATTTATCTTTTCTACAGTCCTTTGCGGAGCTTCTCGTGGCAGCCTGAATGGTATTTATCCCTCTAGTCTGCTCACAATTGCAACATCAGCTAGCTCAGCGCACATCTTTAGAGGTGAGGCAGGTTGCGTCCACGCTATTCCTCTAATAGAGGCGGCTCAGAAAAAGGTCAGAGGTAAACTAATGACACCTGCAACAGATGCTTCTTTCTGGGAGCCTAAGCTAAGACTGAGCATAGCTGGGCTTGTGGGAATAAAAGTGTGCTGCTTTGAGACTCAGCAGGCTGCGCCCGGGTCAGTCGCTAACCACTGAAAAGACTAAATTCAGCTCTTTCTGCCGATTTGGGGCACAAGCTGAGGGTCCGGGGCTATTGTTGTGGGGTCAGGTTAAAGCTGTCCAGATTGCCAGAGCAGCTGACAACCATTCATCACAAATTCAGCACCGCAAAGCTGTAAAGTTCTGCTTAGGTAGGTCAAAGGCTCTAAAGAAACATTTTAGATTTTACTTTGACAGTTGTTTGTGCATGCTGATATGGACTTGGGTTTGTTTTTTATGTTTTCTTTATTTCTATATATACAGGAAACCTCAGGTGAAAAACACAGCAGCAACTTCAACTATCAACTTCCTGTTTGTCCTAAAATCTAAATGTACATATCCATACAGTTTTTGTCCAGTGATGGCTCATGAATTTGAGCTTTGCCTCAAGCACTGCTTTGACTCCTTCTTCTTCAGAGTTAATGTTCTGTATTTTGTACTGATTTCAGTATTGCGGGCTTTCAATACATGTCTTCACAAGAGTACCTGACCCACTTGCTTTTATAGTATATGCAAGTACTACATCATGCGTTTTCCGGCAGGCAGTGAGATGTTGTGCTGTTCTGTATGAGGGAAAAATTAAATAAGAAGGGCTATTTTTCTCCCCCATGTAAACAGCTGGCAGCATCCCATGCTTGCACAATTAATGGGCATCTAATTGGCAATAATCATTTTTACTTAAGCAAATATAAAGTAGGCAGTTGCCCCTGGAACAGACAGCTGTTGGTGGAACCTTCTGGCAGCATAGCATGGATACCTGAGGATGTGGATGATCACTTCTTACTGGAGGTGGTCCATAAACTTAAATACCAAACTGCTGGTGCACAATTGATTTTTTTTTTTTTTTAACAAATCTATTAACGACGCCGGAGGATTTACAGTATGTAGACTACAGGTGTATTGGATGCGTTAACCATCTCGCACCGTCATACTGTCTTTTAACCTGTATTGTGCCATAAGTTTCTGGTATTTTATGGTGTTAATACATTACCTGGTTAAAATTCAGAGGAAGTAATCACTGAAACTGTGTTATACACATAACAGCAACTTAGTTAAAAAGAAGCACACGCGCATTAGTCTCTGAGGCGGTAATGGATTTTTTTCAGTGATCATTTTTCAGTGATGTCAGGGACTTTTCAGACACTTTGTTTCCAACATATTTGTCAAATTCAGATTTTAAGGTCAGACCTCTGCAGTGTAAATCCATAGAGTTGTGATTTCATTCAGCTTAAAGTTACCCCATCAAGGTTGTGATTCAATAATAAAATGCTATGAAAAAGTACAGTGCTGCCAGAAAGGATGAAGCCTTGCAGCTGACAGACAAGGAGGCAGCGTGCAATGAATTAAACACAAAATTGCGTTTTTGCCATATAACTCATCTGGCCAGGAGTTTCTGAGACAGGCAGCCAAATAGGACATGTAGAAAAAAAAAAGAGGTAAAAACGCTACTTCATGTGATACAGTGAAAGTCTCTTTGACATTGGCTTTAGGGTTCTTAATGTAATGCACAAATTAATTTGCATGATGAAGTCTCTTCTGCTTTAAGCCTTCTTCTTGATGAAAGGGCGAATGAGTGAGAGGGAAAAAAAAGAAAAGATAAGTGTGTGGGATACTGAAAAGTAATGTCAGCCAACCTTATTATGAGAAGGGAATGGATTAAGGGCATTGTTTGAGCTGGTAGAGGAGGTACCTTCCATACTGCTGCCTGCCATCTTATCTTGTCCCCCAACAGTGGTTTAATCTGTTGGTCGAGCATGCCTGCAAATAATTTCTGTCTGTCAGACAGACAATGGAGCTGTCACCTTGTTGTGCATCACGGATTACTGTACTGTGCATTCTGCCCCGCCCCTACAAAGAGCCCTGACAAAGGACTTAATTGAATGGCTAATTTGTGTGTGTTCCATGTGCGAACATGCATAAACACGAGCTTCAAGTCATCACGAAATGCATGCAGACTTGTTTTCGCATGCATACTCCCATCAGTAAGCACTCGCAAGTGCAGAGAAACAACCGTTCAAACCCACACACAAAGCTGTGTGCGCACACTCCCTATAGGAATTTATTTTGAGGCTACTTGTTCATTTAGTCTGATGTCAGGAATTATTGCTTCCAATCCTTATGGCTAAACTGTAAACAAATTCAATGGACCAGATTCAATTAACTCTGCCTAACCTAACATATAATTACATGAAAGCACAGAGTGAGGAGTAGAAGATAATGGAGTTTTTTTTACCCTTGAACCTTAACCCTACTTTTCCCATTTGTTTATCAAATTAATTTAAGCCAGTTGATTTGTTATGCTGTGGCTTAGATACATATAATCACCCATTTTAGCTTCATATTACACTTGTGCTTAGGCTAATTAATCCGCAATGTTTATCACGCATAAACAGTGATGGCTTTGCATTATACATCTACAGAAGTAAGGGTGTTTTAATTGTTCTCAAAAATGTTAATTATTTATAGTCAGAACAAATATCCAAAGACACATCTTTTTTGAAAAACACTAGTGAATGACTTTGGATGACATTGGTCTTAATGGTGGGTAAAAACCAGACACAGAACAAAATGCCATGATTGGTTTTAACAAAAGGACAAATACATAAAAAAAAAAAGATTTTATTTAGTTTTTGAGAAGAGAGTATAGAACTTCCCAGTGGAAAACCACGCTATCATCATTGTTCTGAGAAGGTCTGTGCAGGTTTTCTGAAGTGACAGCAGTGCTTCGTCTCATATGATGATGTGTTAAACAAAACACTGCCCACATGTTTGCCTTAAACTAAGTAGCCCTTAACTGCTTGGACAGACAGCAAGCTGTTGCACTTTATGTATTTGTTTATTTTCAAGATAAGGGGCCTCTTTTATGGATAAGCAGCTGACGCTTCCGCTCTGTCAAGCTGGGACAGGCTGAGGGAAGATAAAATAGAGTCTGTTAATCTGGTACTGGTGAGGAGAGAGAGCGATGTTATTGACCTACGCTGGCAGCAATGTGTTTCAATTATACACCGCCATCCATTTGTCAGGCAAGCAGAGCGATGGGCGGGGGCACGGGGTTCAGGCTTGGGTTAGAGTCATTCTCCATCACTTACGATGTGTCTTTGGAAAGCACTTTAATTGAATTACCCAATTTATTCTTCAAGCAACAATGCCCTGGCATAGACCCATCACGAGAGAAAATTAGATGCAAGTTTTAAACTCAGGCAGTTTACATGCTTCACATTTTCTTGGTGTACACATGATAGGAGATGACTAACTTATGGTGACCGTCCAGAATAAACGTGTTTTGTTAATGTGAGTACTGTGACTTTATCATGAAAATGTTATCTTACACTTTACACAGGACTTTTTGACACACTGCCTGTTTGTTGCTAGTCACCCTTGTGAACTATGTCTATTCATTGTGTGACAGGTAAGAAAACACCTGGTGCTTTGGCTAAGTGAGAAATTAGAAGGCTAATACATTCCAAGCAAGTAAAATTTAACTTATTGTGAAGGAGATGCACAACCAACCCTTCAATAGTGCAAATGTTTTGTTGCAGTATTTGCTCATTTGTACAGAGTTCACATATCAAATTAATTTGGTTTCTCATGCAACCGAATGTCTCCATCTGTCTTTTTAGTTAAAACATTCTGTCAGCCAAAGCACGTTGTCAAGTCAAGTTGCGCTGCTACAGTCATGTTTTCCTTTTGTTTCACTGCTTGCAATCTTCCAAGCAGATTTCCTTGAATATTTTCCCCGATATTTGCAAATTGCACGAGGTTGAGTGTGATTAATTCTAATCAAGTTCAATTTATTCTGGAAGAGCAGCTGGAAGAGGCCTAAGTGTTGACTGCATTCAGTCTGCGAGCTGTCTGACAAGATGGCCAGCCTGTCGATCACCTAAGCCCCGGTTCCAGGTGTGGTTGAAGGTGCTCATCTCTGCTGCATGCTGGCCTACTTGCACTCTGGCCCTAACACCTGGCCGTTCACCAAACTCCGATCGTCAGTTCGTCTATTTTCACGAAGACAAGCCTCGCTGTCTGCTCAAGCTCTCTGTGTCTAATCAACAGTTTCTCTCTCCCAGTATCTCCAGAGCTCATCTTGTTAAGGACAAAGAATTGTGGATAAAAATGTACTCTCTATAAGCGTGTAATGTACACCAATTATGCTAATTTGCAGCGTTGCAGATGGCCCAGTGTTGATTGCAGTTTTAGGATCAGGGGAGGCCGTCTGAAATTCGAGTGCGGGAGTCACGTGACACTCATTACTGCACAACCTCAACCAAATATCCCTTTGTCACTTGTCATCCATCTGTGCTTACTATCTTTGACAGATAAGACTATGCAGAACTCTAGGCAGCTGAAGAGCTGCACAATAAGCAACGGAAAAGCACTGTTCCTAGTTTTAATTGGCATTTCCCTAGTTTTGCTGTATTTGGCCATGTTTTCTGAACAATGAGTATCGTAATCTAAAATGTCAGGGGATAAGATAATGTCCTAATGTAGGATTTCATTGCATTTTACAAAATAGACACTGAGAATACAGAGTACATTTTTAATGATGACAGTTAATAGAACCATCAAGATGTCTATTTTCAATTCTTTTCTTTGTCCCTTGGCGTCTACCTCGCTGGGATATGTATAGCTATCAACTCTCAGTATGCTGGCTCCAGGGGCAAGAAGAATCCTCTTGAAAATGCCAGTCCACTATGGGAACTGTGACATTCACGGCGTGCCAAGGTGTGCTGTGCGTTAGAAAAGCATGTGCAGTCAAATGTAAATTCATCATCGTCATCAGCCATGATGCTCTTTGTTCCGGCTATTCAGGCGAGTCAGTTTAGCCCCCATCTTCTTCTATGCCATGCTAAAGTGAGCCCATGCTGATGTTCAAATGAATGGAGTCCTTTCATGACGCCATGGCCACTGAACTCTGGAGGCTGCACATAGCCCTAAGTCCTGCAACCTTTGTGGCAGGGGGTTCCTGCCAGGCATGATTCCTGTTTAGTGAATAAGTGGGGTAATTATGGTGCAGTTGGGGCCATGCAGCAAATGTCACCAGCAGATAAACAGTAGGAGCAACTCTTCCGTAAAAGCCTAATTTATCCACCATGGACCTCCTGTAGCCTGCAGATGAATTAGGAGCAGTTGGGTGTAAAAAACAAGCCAGCTTCTCTTGATTTCACTGGAGTTCAAGGATGCATATAATTGGAGAAACACTAGTTAACTGATAAGGCCCCAGGTTAAACCTTACTTTGTCACACACCAAATCTCTCATGCTGGTCTCAAACGGCAGCTGCTAGTTTGATGTGTGTATGCCTGGCATGTGTGGGCGCCTGATGTGTTATGACATGATAGAGATTTAACTGTTTCAGGGTGCATAGAAGCTCTTTTCATAGCTGCATTAGATACAAAATGTAACTAGTGGAAGCTATAGGTTCAAAATGACCCCTTGCACATATGGTTTTATGTGTTGCTATTAGAATGTGAATCTTACACTCTAGCCCCCTCCTTTGCATCTCCAAAAGGAAACCACATCCATTGCACTCCATTAAAGAGTGCCCACTCACGCGTGACTACAGGGCGGCCTTTATAACATCATGAGCCTAGGGAAATGGGAGAGTCAGCGAGCGTCATTCCATTACCTGCTGAAATGGATGCCCCTGTATCTCCTCCTTGATTAGCTTTGTCTCGAATAACAATGATAGCTTTAAGTATGTCTAATTGAGGCTGGCCTCACCCTCCCTCTCTCTGTGAAAGTGCTTACTCATTTTGTCTGTCCTTTTAATAATTACATTATCATTTTACGCCCCTGCCGGTTCCTTGGGAAGTGTGCTGGCGCTTGTGTTGAAGTGAAAGCTCATTATTGGAGTTGAATTATGTGCAGTTTATTGATCCCCATGGTGGATTATGGTGCTCTAAGTTAGTCTAGACAGAATAGTTAGCCAGATGACAGAGAGGAAACATAGAGGCCCCAGGGGAAAGATCTCTGGGCTCAGTGAGCAATTAATGCCTGCCAGGTAATGGAATTTAAGTTTACACTAAATCCACCAATGCCTTGGCATTTGAAGTGCCTTATAAAAAAAAACATTAGCCTAATGAGACGGTCAAGGGAACGAGAGGCATTCTTAACACACATTTTCTCTGTCACACACACTTGTCCTTTTCTCTGTTCTACTCGATCTTCTGAGCTCATCCCACACACAACAGCGCACAAACAGCCAACTACCACTGCTCCATTTTGATGCTCCTAATAGGAGGCGTATTGGGATGCATTTTAGAAACCAGTTTTTGTTTGATTGATAATGTTTAGTAGGCTCCATTTTAAAGACAGGCTTCGCTAATCTCCATCTTAGCCCCGGTGAGGCTGTTTGTGTGATAAAGCGCACAGTGAGTGGGGGAAAGGCCAAAGTGCTGAGTAAGAGGCCAAGCAGGACATTCATCTCTATAAAGCTGAGGGTCCGTTTTAAAGCTATCCATCATTATCTTGATGAACAGGGCACATTACCAACAGCAATGCCTCCTACCGCCAGGGCTAGCAGCGTGGTGTCCTTCAGTGGACTTGTAAGGACCTCAGTCTCGTGTGAAGTGACATTTTTTTTTCTGCAATGTTATGAACTTTTAAGTTGCATACTTGATGGTAAGCGGTTTACTTCCTGTCTCTATGTTCACCAGTTACTTGTAGATTGAGGTTTCGGGTAACTAGTAAATATGAGCTCAATGTGCACAATTAATTTTGGTCTCTATTAATTCTTGAGAATGGTTTTAAATAGATAATTGTTTTACTGTGTTCACCAGTTAGTAAAGTTAAATATACTCTGAACAGCCACAACGCTTTGACCATTCACCACTTAATCATAATCATGTTGTTTTAGATGTGGTAAGATGACCAGCAATTTGAGTTAATACAGAGAGACTATGAAAATACCCCAATTTAGGATATAGGATTATTAGGACCAATACCGATATTTGGTCATTTCAAAATCGATATATGGGCCAATTTTTTTTCAAATTCTATTTTCAGGTGCGTAAAACATAAAATTTGTGTTTTTGTTCTTATTTATAATTTCTAAGATAAAATATTCTTGTTTTTTTCCTACAACAAGTCATGAATTACTCGTTTACTCTCTGCCTGACTCTCCTTACATCAGCTGGTTGTTGTGTTTGCAGTGTTGCCTATTGTGACAAAAGAAAATGAACAATGAAAGTGAACTGACATTACTGAAAATCAGTTTGATCATATTACAACATATCACCAGCAGGGTGTGCTAAAGCATGAAATTGTGTCCACTAGAGTGCCCTCTAGTGGACACAACTCTGAAAAATAAACACTCATAGAATGACTGAAGGGTGTTTCTTCCATCTTTTACCTTTTTTTATTTTATTGCCTGTTATAAATGCTGATACCAGCATATTAGCAAATAGCTAACATCAGTGATCATAATACTACTGATGACCAGCAGAGTGTGCTGAAGCACCACTGTTAAAATAAATTTAAAACTCTTAAAGCAATTCAAAGAGCGAATTTTAGTGTGTTGCATGGTGTGTGTTATTAAAAATATTAGTTTTATAACTGCCATAACTCCACCAACCTTCAAATCAGCAGTTCCACTTGAAACTACCGAGCGGTGCAGTAGTCCACTTATAAACAATACTGATACGTATCCGCAAGTTAAAGCACGTGTCAGCAACTCACATACAAAACAAGTTTACCTCTCAATAAAGTTAATGCCCTTGTCACCTTAGCTGAAAAATGTCTTCAGTAACATGTGCTGGTGTTTTGAGACATGCAAGCACAAACACACCCATCACTTGGGGCACAATGCCAGTTGCTAAACTCTATTTTAAATGACAGCATTAATGAGAAATATTGGATAGTCAGGCAGAATGCTGCACCTGTTCATGTAGCCTTGTACATCCTGAAAGCGAATGAGGACGCAAGGAGCTTTACCCCGTAACGAGGCCAATAACTAGCTTAAAGCCTTTTTGTGCATGTTGTTTGCTTTAATGTGCCCTTGGCTCATGAGCCTTGATAATGTTAGTAAATACATACAGGAGTGTGGTGAAACTGGGCTGGAATCCACACATGGAGGAGGAAGGGAGTGTCACCAGGGAGAAGAGAGAAAAGAGAAGTGGATGATTAGACTGGTTTTACTGCTCCTCTGCCGACCTAGAAAAACAGCAGACCTGACCTTGCATAGCAGAACCCTTATATATCTAATGATCTCTGAGTAGCTTAATGATACAATGTTTTCTCTCTCCCACTCTTTCTCGCCGTTTTCCTTCCCTCTCACATTGCAGCTTTTCTCTCTCTTTTAGCACAAGCTTTTGCACACGCACACTAGTCCACACAGACACACACAAAGTACACAGCCTTGAAAAACCCAGTCAGCAGTTTGGGCTCGGAGTCTAGCAAATGAGCTGTCCTATTGAAATAGAAAAGAGAGTGCTCTATGCTGTGGAAAATGCTGCTATGGCAAGGCTTACAGAAGAGGGACGGAGGGAAAATTACTTGTTCGGACAAAGAAACATGAGAATGTCCTTTCACTACAAATGTACCAATTTACATTTGGACGGGGCAGATTACATCCATTTCTTCTATACTTTATTTCTTTTTTAGCCCTTTTTTTACCACCCTTACACCTCTTCTCATTATCATTCATAAAACGCCACTGTAAGTGCAGCGAGAGAGAGAAAAAAAAACTCCGATTCAAAAAAATTACCCTATTTTTCATTGATTCACTGTTCCTTTATCTCGTCCTAGGTACTCCATTGGTTTTTAACGCTCCAAGTGTAGTTGGGCTCCTGCAGTTTAATGGTGGTAGCACCGTTATACAGCTCAGTTGAATTGTATCAAAGATGACTAACCAGCCATAGTGCCATCCCTACAGCGGGGTACTAAATACTGTGTAGCAGTACAGTACACACCAATAGGAGTGCATTTTTTGAGATGATGGGTCTTCAGTGATTGGTTTAACTCAGCGATCAAGAAATTTGACCACTGGGAAGTTTATTAAAAAAGAGAAAGAACACATTCTGGCCTTTTTGTCATTGTATAGAAGGAAAACTTTGGCTTAAGTCATTCATTTTTGGGCTTAATTCCCTTTCTTTGACTACTTAATGCGTACACCTCCGCTTTGTCCTGGTATTCCCCTTCCTTGCCGCACGCAGTAATTAAGATTCCATTTTCCTTTCAGTACGAACGTTAAAGTGGAGGGTTATCATTGGGCTTCTGTAAGCTCAGCCAATGAAACACCTATAGTGACCTCTCTGATTTCCCCAATAGGGGGTCCTCCCTCCCAATAACCCTCTCCCCCTCTTGGCCATCTTGTTGTGTGGTCTCCTCTCTTCAGTTCTCTCATTACTCCCTGTGTGAAGGCCCGGGCGATGGGTGGCATGGGAGGAGTGGGGCGGTTGCAGAGGAGGGCTTCTGTCCCTGGATGAGTGAGTGTGGATAAGAAGTTGTTTGAATTCATAATTGTGCTCTTGTGAAGGGGGAGATTTGTAAAGCAAGGCTGGGTTCATTGTGTGGCAGTGCGGGTCCGGTGGAGGGTGCGAGCTGCTCAAAGCTAATGTAATCTACGCTATTAGAGAGGGTTAATTAGCTGCTGAACTGGAGCCTGAAGAGCAGGCAGAGAAGGAGAGGCACGCAGAGTGAGACAGAGAGAGAGAGAGGGAGACGGAGGGCGGGCGGGCAGTAGGGATAGAGAGGTCTTCAGGGAGTCATTAGAGACTGCTTGTTGTAATACAGCCACACAGTCAATAAGGCTTCTCCTCTGAGGAGTTAGAAGAAAGGCGAAGAAAGACATGGTGGGAGAGAGAGAGTTTCACACCGAGCTTGTGGACGTTAGCAGCTCTGCCACTGGACACATGCTAGGGAAATTCTTCCAACTTGTAACCTTGTAAAGGTTTTTACCGACAAAATCTGTCGTAAATTGATCAGTTCTCCACAAAAATGTATTTTTATAACACACCGTTAAATTGTAAAACATAATTTCATCATTGGGGTCAACTTTTTTTTCTTCTTTTTTTGTTTTCAAAACCAAAAAAATGCTCTGAAAAGTCAAAGTGTTTGGCTTCTGACTTTAAATACTTTAAATGCCTTAATTTTTACTTTTTATTTATTTATTTGTGACTTCTTGCTGTCACGTCTTTTGTTATTAATTATTCCCTTTCACAGCTAGTAAGCAAGAAAACAAATCCCAAACCCAACCAAACAAAACAGAAATTGCACTCCAGGTTTCAATGTAATGAGTTAATTGTTTTTTTTAATCAATATCCTTTAAGAAAGCATGCGTAAGTGTTCTGAAGCTCATCTATTGACCCACAGAGTTAAGTACCTAGAGCAGCTTGGTTCATTTACATAGAACCAAGCTTACATACATCGATTATGTTGTTGAGTTGAGATAAAATGACCACAGATAGAGAGCAGACATCACATAGTTTCAGTGAAACTTTGGGAATTCAATGTGGAAACTTCTTATTCCAGCATAGTGAGTGGTCTTATTAGTCTATGTTAACATCCACAGAAATTAAGATTTGCAAAATTTCAGGATGCAAAACTGTTGATTTCTTGAAAATGCATTAAAATGCTACTAATGCTAAATATTGGCTGTAGAAACCAAACCTGAAGAAAGAATATCGTATATTCCCTGCCTGCTAATTGTTTACATTGAACACAAAATGCATCAGTTTAATTAGACTACCAGGCCTGCATAATTTTATGTTCTTTTAGTTTAGCTTCTTATAAGTGTACAAAGCCGAGCCTTAAAGTAGCTCATCTGAAGCACTGCAGGCCCCTGGCTAGCAGTTATATTTATCACCGTGTCCTCCAGTAGTCCATCCTATGCTGCCATGAGTCGCTCTGAGCAAAACTTCGCTTAAGACGGGTAGTTAGTGTCTGCTCCCTTGACAGATTTAATGCAGATTAATTACTTTCCCTGGCCCAAGCAATCCATTTTTGTGTGTTTGTGGATGTTTTTAGCTTTTTTTTTTCTTGACCTTGGGGTGAAGTAAGACAGAAAGACAGAGAGAGGAAGGAAAAAAAGCCCTCCACACTAGACTTATACTCTCAATTTAATAGCCGAGTGAGGTGTTTCTCCTGCATCATCAGATCAATGGAGAGTAAATAGCCCGCACTTCTTGTTTCACAGAGCGGTATTGATCTTTTCCTCAGCCTCGGCTTCCCTTTCCCCAGCATCTCATGTCTTTCAACCCCTGGGACTGTGCTGATTGCCATAGATTGGACAAGCTAACAAGCGCATGATGAGGAACCAGGCTTTCTTTTCTTCTCATAGGCTGTTTCTTTTTTTTCCGTGTGGCACTGGCATGAACACACTCAGACAGACATACACAGAGGGACTTAAAAACATCAGATCTACACAGCTCGGCACCATAAAGGAATATGCTGTTTCTTTCTTGTTCCCTCTGTTGTGCCTGTTGTTCTGTCTTCATCTGCACTGAGAGGATCTGCTGTAGCTGTGCCCGTCTTAGGGATGTTTGCCAGACTGATGGAGTATACCTACTTAACTACACAATAACAGCAACCCAGAGATACTCAGAGTGTTTCTTCACCTCACTGGGAACTTTATTTTTTTTTCCAGCTGGCACCGTGTTTGTTCCAGAATCTTCCATCATCTCTGAAAATATCCCAAGTGGCCTGCGGAGAGCGACACACTCTGTTTGCTCTGGAGGATGGCAGTGTGGCGGCATGTGGGTAAGTTCGGTGTCAGTGCAGCAGACAGTTTGCCGAAGTCCAGATCTGAGGGGGATAGGAGGAGAGATAAGGAGGAAAACCCCTCCCCACATTCCATCCAGCTGATATTATTGCATAGATAAATAAGGGTTTGAAAAATTGTGCGTGTATGAGGATACGTTGATGAGAAATCATTGGCTAATTAAACTGTCTGTGTGTACGGGAGTGCACTTGATTACATTTCTGTGCCTTTTCATTTCTTCCAAGCGTATAAAGTTGTAATAAATCTTGCTGGGTGTGGGTGAGACAGGTGCATGTGTTGCTGTGTGACTGAGGATCAATAAGAAGTGTGTTTATTGAATCCAGCAGTCTTTCCGTAAGGGCGGGGAAATAAACCAACTGGAATAAGCGATCAGATGTGCTTTTAAGGCTCATTACAAGCCTGTGTGGCATATAGATCTGCTTTTAAACAGGACCTTAGATTGGCTTATGCTTGAACACTGCAAATATTATACAGTATCAAAATTCAGAACCATATTAGAAAAACTTTAAATTACTTAGCTCTCTTGTTATTTATTTCCATGTTTATATGGCAATATGAATTTTTCTTTAGGGTATATGGTTTTATGGTAGGCTAATAGTGCCTGAATTGAGCAAGTTGGAATGATTTTGTTTCACATTTTTCTGTCATTGTCTTCCTTTTTATTTCTTTTCTGGTAACATGAGCAGCTGTTTGACCTACAGCTTGTCATTAAAACTGAAGACAATGAGCATAATCACAAAGGGAAAAAAAAACACGTTTTTTTATCATAAATAATCAGGACAAATGTATGATCAAGGGCTGTGAATTGTACATTGTGCAACAACTGACTGAAATAACTAATATCTGATGTTTAACCAGCAGAAACAAAGAAAATCGTGAAATACACATCAACGGTTTGGTGCTTATTCAGGCCATCAGTCAATCTTTCTATTAAGATGAGATGAGCTGTGCTTTTATGAAGCAAATTTAAATATCTAATTATTATTATGTTGTAGCTTAAAGGGGAAATCAAAACTGGTAGAAGTGACCTTGCCGGGCCTGGCTGTTCATATGCCATTGAAATAGCTGTATGCAAGTCTGTGCTAATAAACAGCTAAAAGGCTAATACGAAGAGTGACAGCATTAAGCGATGACAGTGCACTGTAAAAAAAGGTTTCACTTAACAGTTTGTGCCATGATTATCCTTGCTGATGGTGACACGTATAAGTTTTACTAGCGTTAGATTCTGTCCTCTTCCAAATTCAAAATTAGACCTCTTTAGTATTCTTTGGTAAGCTATACCAAGCTAAATCATGACTTCTTTCCTTTTTTATCTTCTCAGTGCTATCTCACCTTTTACCTGTAGCTGATTTACCACAAATAAGACGTAAATGCACTCCCATTCTTCCCTCTCATCGTGGCCTCCTGTGTTTGCATGTAATATTTTAGGCGACTCTGGAAGGGATGACAGTTCTAACTAGGCCTATTAGGTAACCCTCAGGGTGCCCTCAGCACTGATTTGAGCACCATTAATTTTCTATTATGGAGTGCTAAAGATGTGCCCCTGCACAGTCATTCACCTGGCTTATTGAGTCTCACACACACCAATTGTGGACTTTTCCAGGGCAGTGTTGCTCAGGGTTTAGTGCGACCCCTCTGGGGAGCTAATTTATTATTTGCAGATATTGATCTGGCAGGGTAGGCCAGCCAAGCCGTGGCCGATGTTGACTCTGCTCTGGCCTGTGGCGACTTTAACCCTTTACAGATTGAAGTAGACACACACTAGATGGAGGGCCAGTCGCTTTCAGTAGAGCTTTGAATTCCTTTGCTTTTACAGTGTTTTCCTTTTTTCCCGTTCTAATGATGAACTGATGGAAATATTTTTTTTTTCAAAAAGGAAAAGATACGTTTTATCTTTCGGGTGGTGAAGCTTTAAAAAAACAAGAAAAAATGAGCAGACACATTCACACGTGCACGTACACACAGAGAGGCGCACAGTGTCTGGCCTGTCCAAGGGAAATAAAATCACAGTTAAGAGGAAGGAAAACAAATTTAGAAGGTCAGACAAAACATTTATCAAGCTGTGTATGTCTGGTGGGTAAATAACGGAGGGACAGTAAAGGGCATGACTCTGAAACCGGCAGATACCTGCAACAGATCATCACACAGTCTCAAGATTCACTGCAGAAAACGGATATTTCTCTGAGGGTCGCCTTTGCAGCATTTACTAATATTCTCCTCTGTATTGCAGTTTTATTTTGAACATAAAACTGAGTTATTACAGCATACACCCATGTGACTGAAATGAAAGTTGTCATGGAGAAAGAAAGAAAAAGATTGAAGCTGCATAGACATGTCTGCTTGTGGATAGATTAGAATATAGTACATACTGTACAGTACAGCATAGCCTACACTGAAAACTGAATCTTTTTCCCTGATTTTGGGCTTCAACTAATAAAGGTTATGCATGTGCATTGTGTACATTTAAGTTGGACTGCATATAATTTAATTTATTGTGATTATAAATAATGAAATAATCACCAAAGAAAGGGTGAGATTAAATAAAAACAATACTTCTAAATTTAAATCGATCACAGTGTAAGAGAAAACTTTTCCTTAAAATTGGATAAATATTCATTACATATGTTGTACAGTGCTTTTACAACTTAAGCTATATATAAAGGCTGTTTAAGAGTGTATAAGAAGAGTGTATAATAAGAGCAAATTGCAGCTATTAAAAAGAATATAATGTCATGCAGAAATATTCCCCATCAGTCCTGTGCTATGATGTCATTGAAATGACTCGAGTCAAAAACAGACTTCTGAGGGAGATGAACAAGACAGGACATGAACATTGCATGAAATCCAATATCCAGATGTGAAATCTGTGCACATGTGCATCGCGTCGGATTGTCCTGTTTTACTTAGTTTATTTATCCATTTATGTCCTCATCGCGCATCTACTCTATTAACTTACTATCCAACACTAGTACTCACCAAACACAAACAGTCATGCCCAGGGACTAATAAGCAGAGTCCCCCAGGCCTCCTCAAGGCCTTGCAACAACCTCATTGTCACCCTGACCTGTATTTAATGCTCCCACTGAACCTCGGAGGCCAGACAGCAGTTTGCCTCTGTGTGTCTGTGTGTCTGCCTGTGTGTTTCCGAGCCAAGTAATTCACAGGAGATATAACCAAGAAAAAGCACAAAAAAAAGAAAAGAAAAAGGAAAAAGAAAACAAAAGCTGTAGATTAGAAAACCATGGGGGTGTCCTGTGATGAATGCTAGGTAGAGGGAGGGGAGCATGATGATAGATGTCCAGAAAGGAATTACGGAGGATAATAGACCACCATTTTCCTTTTATACCAGTTGTTATGATAGCGTTCGGAATAATCTTTTACGACCTAGAATAAAAAATAAAGGTCACGAAATTATCTAGAGATAAAAGTGCCTCCAACTAATCCACATTTGTCCATATTACTTCTGTAAAGACCATTTCATGGTTGACAGGCCCGTCTTTTGTTGAATTTGGCAGAACCTGAGGAGATGGTACATATCCATCTTCCATGTTTGTGTGAGTCACTGAAACAGAGGTGGAGGTCAGAGAGAAGACATCCCTGATGAGGAAACATGATGGAGTGGATTTTCCACTGTTTTGCTGAATAACCTCTGCTAATGCTGTTACACAAGTAGCAGCAATCCGCCCATTGAGCCCTGGCAGGCAGGAGGACAGAGGGAGGAAGCCACCATCTTTACAAAACATCACATGCCACAGCCAAAACTCAAATGTCTGAGTGTTACTAGAAAGTGAAGTCTGTGGAGGCTCTCATCACAGCTGCTCATGTTCTGAGACCAAGAAGCACAAGTTAAGGGGAAGAAAAAGTAAAAGAAAGTGAAACACATCTAACTGGGACAAATACGATATTACACATTATCCCTTATTTTGTAATGTCTCTGGCATATTTTTGAGCTTTTCATCAACCAGATCAGTCTGCTACGAAAGAACAGGGTAGGCTTTCCTTTTATGCTGTGTCTCTAAATATGTCATTATCAGACTCGATCTGCTCTCAGCTGCTGGAGATAAGTCCAGCATTTGGTCCAGACTGATTAAACACAAGCGGGCATGCCTAGATTGAACATAAAGACGTGTGGAATTTTTATATCCAGCTTCTTTTACTTAAAATGGTACATGCTTTTAGTTTATCATGAAATTTTTTCATTGGATTTACATCCATTAAAGAGCTTTGGAACCTGTGCCATTACAAATTGCTCTATATGTAAAAGGAGTAAATGTGGTTCTAAAGCAACACAGTTGTCAATAAGCATCAAGCAGCCGTCGCTGACGTGCCTGCTGTCTCATCAGTAATCAGGCCAATCTGTTTTAGCAGAAAATGGCCATACACAGCACAGCATTGATGAAAACGTCTTATTTCAACTCCATGGTGCCTTGAGAAGGCAAAGCAAATCAGCAAATGTTCGTGAATTTGACAGAACAAGCGTGGAAATTCTATGACAACTAGTTGGATTCGGTGAGCCGAGTGCCAGTACTTTGCATTAAGTTACACTAAGCGCTAATTGGATGCTACCTGGCTCTACATCACTAGCAGCTCTGAACAGGATCAGGATCTGGCTCTGACTAACAGCAAGCTCTCTGGTGTTCCTGGCTGATTACCCTCAGCAAAGGGAAAACCGAAACGATGATGAGAAAAAAATCCCTTCTCTTCTCTCACACAAGCCCTTGGCCCTGTTGGCACTGTGCTAGCTTTTTGATTTTTCCTGATGTCCCTGAAATTGATTTTCAGCCATGATTGCATCGCTTCTCTGAGGATAATCAAAGATTTTGAATAATTGCTGCAGTATGACTATACAATGGGGAATGACAAGAATAGTGGCAACTTCCCCTTGCTGTCTTCTATAGAATAATTTTAGTGGAGCACTACCGTATGACTTCACAACATACCTCTGAAATGGTTCCCAGTTGTAAGCATGACACCATATGTTTGATTGGACATCCTAATAAGAACCCTGCCTAGGTTTTACAGTCGCTGAAAGATACCTTTGTGTCACAGCTTTGGAAATCTGTTCTTCAAAGAAAACTATTATTTGGGTAGTCAATAAGTAATCTACAGATTTTTTTTCTAGGCTTTCATTTGACTAGTCAAATCAGCTGTGGGGGGAAAAAAACAAACAAGAAAAGTTGATGTCCCGTTTCCTTTTTCCTGCTTAATCTTGCTGCCATCGATTTAAAAACATCCCGAGGAAGTCGCTTTGTACTGTTAGTCTTAGCTGCCTCATATGAGAGAGACATCAGCATCCTGGAGCCACCCTTTTATGCCACAGTGAAAGATGGTCTCTCATGTAACGCAGGAATGTAACCAGTGTTTGCAAGGGGAGAAACAGATTGATTATAGGGCGAGGGAAGATTAATAAGCTGCACGGGGCAGTTATGACACCCATTGTTTCACACATGCCTTGTAGAGGTGTGCCTCCCAAAATGCATCATCGTATAAAATATTGACCTAAAACATATCATTACTCTTTCTTGTGCGTGCTTGCTTTGCTCTTGGAAGGAGGTTTCTAAACAGTAATAAACTGTCCTTTTTTCTTTTCTTTTTTTTGAGAAACTGCTCTGGATTCTTGAACAAAAGCAATATATACTGTATGGTTTGTCAGAATGGACTCAGAATCTTATCATGTGCCAAGAGAGCAGAATCAGGGGCACTAGAAACAGGCGGAGGCCATATTGTCTACTGCCAACACTTAATAAAAGCCCCCGTCTCTCTGCTAGCAGTGTACTGCGAGGAGGGATCTGCCCCTGACAGAAGAGCCAGACAAATGCAAGACCTCTGGCCCTATAGTAGGAGGCTGGATGTTGGGGTTTGACGCAACCTTGAGGAATAAACTGCACGACCCCGACAACTTGTTTACTTTTTCATAAGGGCCCATTGTTGCTTACTATGTAAGGCCGGGTGCTGAGAGTTATGACTAGAATGAAATTCCTGCGGGCGTCATGCTGTAAATGGCAGTACTCACTATTTGGTAGTATTGATTTAGTTTACAATGCTGAGCCGTTTAGAGCCTGAACTCATTTCGCACAATAACCTTGAGCTGTTGCTGACACTACTCAGTATCACACGATTACAAGTCAATAAAGTTCTCTTATATCTTAGCTCATTTGGTGGAAAGAAAAACTAAGGATTCCTGTAGATATTTTATAGGAGCAACTAAAAACATGGAGAGTTGTCTTGTCTCCTTGGGTTTGTGAGTTTAAGACTTGACAGCAAGACTAATTTACCCTGTAGGAGTTTTTTCTTTGTGTTTTTTTTCCTGGATTAAGTGGAAAAGTTGTGCCATCAGAAAATAACCTGAAAGTCACTTTGAAAAACAGGCCTCCTCAGGTTTCATGTAAGAAAGGCTAAAACGACAAGTTTAAAATACAAACTAAAGCGTACAGAGGGACACCAGACCAGATAACTATAAACTGATTGTTCACGTAATCTCAAATGCAGCATTAGACAACATCCAGCCATGATAGTCAGTATGCAACATGTTTATGTTAACACTGTCTTTGATTAAAAAAAAAGGGGGCCACTGGTAACATTTGGTAACTTTAGTAATAGACTAAGGGATGGCATTTTGGCTTTATTGGACAAAGTAAAAGTGCAGCTGAAGAAAATACAACTGTTACAATCAGAGTTATTTTAAAGCCATATAATGATAAAATAATTTAAAAAAAAAAGATTAAACCACAACATTCACTATCAACAGCTTTTGGATGCAGTCATGGATGAGGAAATAATACTTTGCATAACAAAAATCTTTAGCACAAAATGTTTTAAGTGCTAATGGCATTTCTGTATGAAGACTGAAGTGTATTCCAATTAGTCAAATGGCAAAGCTAGATGTTATCTAAAATTAGCTTTCATGTGAGATTTTCTACCCTTGTTTTTTCTATTACTAGCTAGAGGCATGACTTTGTTCCCCTTTCTATTTAATTTGCTGCCAACCTGTTTTATTTATTTATGTGCTTGCAGAAATTGCCTTTTGACCTTGATGATTACAAAAAGTAAGTGAATCGAAAAGGCATTGATACCCAGAATTCACTTGGCTGGTGCGCAAGGTTATTCATCTTGCTAGCTCAGTGCGGTTTCAGTTTTGCAGTGGTCACATTTTGCTTCTCGCCACACTGTTTTCATTATCTTGGGAGGGCAGAGGAGAGGTTTTTGCCAGTGCCCTTATAAACTTCCATTTCCAATTCAGTACACCATAGATGCCCCCACCCCCCCACCTACACACACACACACACACTGCACCATCTGCAACAAAGACACTGACACTGAGAATGTTCATAACATGAGAAAAAAGTGACCATTTCTGCGCTTTACAGAAGCCCGGATGATAGAAGGCACGACACTGCCACAGTTTTGTGGCGGAACGATCACAGAGCGAGAATATTCGCAGAATTTGGAATTCTCTCTCTTGGTCCAGGATCAAGGCATTGTGTAACAGAGGTGATGTTCACCCTCAAAAGATCCATTTTGAATAACAAAAGAACAATGTGTATGTATTTACAAAGTCATTCAGGGACTTTATCCATGAAAACTGAAGATCATCTTCTCATTCACCTCCAGGGTGCATTCAGCGCTGCTTCTATTTTTTAAATCACTCCCTGAAGTCTCCTTATGAGTATTGGCGCTGTGTATTCTGCGGTTTCAGTGCAGACCTCAAACTTGTGTGGTGACATCAACTTCTGTTTGAAACTCACACAAATTTAATGTGGATGATCACCGCCGGTGGCAAGAGCTGGATCTTCAGCAAAACCTATTTCAGTAGTTTTTATTCGGCAAATCCACAATTTCCAAGCTTGGTGAGAGACTACAAGCGTGTTTGCACAATTTGTGCACTTTATTTTTGGCTATTCATACTTCCATAAAATGTATATATTTACTTTTATTTAACACTTTTAATACTTGGAGACATATATTTTTAACACGATATATATATATATAAAAAAAATCTATTGTGTGTTCTGCGAAGTTAAAGTTAAATGTGTGAAAAGTATAGTGAAGGAAAGAGAAGCAAGGAAGCTGTAGGGTGAGAAATAAAAGAGAAGCTCATTTGGGCTCTCCAGGATTTCAGTGTTTTCTCTGTTGCCCTTTCAAGCTTAGAGAGGCCCGGTGGGGGCTGGTGTGTGAGTCTGGAGTGCAGGGAGCACGGGGCACTGTGTAGGCCGAGGCTCAGCATCTGCCAGCCCAGACTGTCCGTGGTTTGTTCCTTTTCCAGCACATTCTTATGTAATTATCTGTGATAAACTCCTCTGCAGTCAAGCCACAAATCCACATGTCAGAGGCCTGGCTTACTCAACAGCTCTGAGAAAGCCACATGCACACAAGGCCTTGAAGAAGCATGAAAACGCACACACACACACGCACACATTTATAGATACAGACAAATGTGCATTTTCACACACCTACTCGCTCTTAGAGTCACACAAACAAAAGTTTGTGCTGCAGTGACAAGTGGGTTTTGTGTTTTCGAGCCAGAGGATGGAGGGTATAATCCTGGTTTCCAGATTGACACTCAGCAGAGTTCAGCAGACTTCAGGGGTTCCTGTCATGCCCAGCACTTCCGCCTCCAAGTTCTAAGTTACTCTAAGCGCTAAGTTCCCGAAAGTCCCCATGACAAATAACCTGCTGATATACTCCACTTTACCAGAATCAGCGCTACGAGAAGTCCTGCCTCTACTTTCTGGCTGTGTCAAAGCTTGTCACAGCTTATCAGATAGAAGTGAGAGTTATTTTGTTCAGTATTTCATGACCCTCTCTTGTTTCTTTCCTAACACTTACCTTGGAAATGTTGTTTATACCATTATAATTAGCCATCCGTGCATGCACATTCTTAAGATAATCATATTTTGTACCATATTTTGCTACAAATTGGGACACAAAAATGAAGAACAATGGCCTGGTTTTGAGTTCAAAGAAATAATAACCATATTATTCTCTTGCCATGTTTTTTTACAAGGGTTCTTGGATCTTCGTTTTGCTGTGTATTATCTAGTCTGATGCCAGCAGAACAGGGGCAGGGGATGACAATGGAGTGGTGTACTGCGGAAGAGTGAAGCCTGTGCCAGCAGGATAAGAGAGAGAGTGAAAAACAGAAGAGGGTGGGGGTTTCATTAGCATAACTAGCGGGATGCCCAGAACCTTTCTGGAGTGGCATGTTTACGGCACCACGCTTGGCAAGAGCACACTCATTTTATAGGGTTTATTAAGGAGACAAGGGGAGACACAAGCAGGATTTGGGATATTGTCGGCATGTGTGCGTTTGTCCTTGCATGCATGTGTATGCGGGCGAGCGAGCATCTACTTTTATTCGTCTGTTTGCTTGTTTTGTTTGCATGTGTGGGGTCCGAGACGAGGTGCATGCTTGGTTTCAGGGACTGCGTGGCAGCATCTAGCCCAACTACTTTTACATGTTTGTATTTTGGCTTAAGTGCCCTTTAAAGCCAATGAAATAGAAAGTGCATTCATAAGCCAATCCTCAAGAATGATCCCATTTCAGAGGAGCAAAGAATGGGGCTCTTTGTTGTGCTCTGGCTCCTTTCATCTCTCTTAGGTCATTTTCACAGAGCAAACAGGGAGACTCATTATCAACCTGCACCTGAGAGGTCAGAACCTGAACTCTCCCCCCTTTCCTCTCTCCCCGAATGCCCTCCTCCCCCTTCCCACCCAAGCCGTGCTGCCGCTCACTGCTACCCTGGTCCGCACTCGGGTTTATTAGCGCAGAACATCTTTTCCAGTGACTGAGCTTGCCCTTATTGTCTACAGCGGTCAGGGTCAAGTCAAGGGCGCTCAGCCTAGATTGGAATCATTTGTCACATGGTCCCGGACTGGAGCTGATTTCAGCAGAGGCCAGGGTGAGGTACACAGCGATTCCAACACCACCTCTGACACGAGGAGCAGGGGAGGGCAGCCACCGGACTACGCAGATGGCCTCAACATATTACACAGCCAGTGCTTGCCAACAAAAGAACCGCTCCTTTTTCGTTTTTTTTTTTTTTTTTTTTTTTTTTGCTTTCTAATACAAGAGGAATAATTTGAACATGCTCTTTGAATAGTAAGGACATATGCCTCCAAGCGTTTAGGTGTTGCTGGCACCTCCCTCTGACAGTCCAAAAATTCCTTCATGAGTGACTGTGGTAATGACTGCCATCTTTTAAGTTCAGAACCCCCCCCCCCCCCCCCCCCCCCACACACACACACACACACACACACACGTACACACAGTTTTTAATTTAAAAAAAAAGAAAGAGTAAAACACATTTATGCAGAGAACTTATCGTTTTGCTGTGCAAAGTGTTGCAATTTCATCCAGTAGCTTGGGGAAGGTTTTTTTTTCTTCTTTTTTTTGCCCCTTCCACCTTCTTCCTGTCTTCATGGTCAGCAGCAGCTTGCATGAACAATGGATCGTGCTGAGGTAGCATGTGGAAAATTACTTTAATACACCATATAGAATGGCTTATTGCTTTGGTCAATAGGACTGCAGTGAAGATGTTGTAGCCTGCCGCTTGGGAAGGTTAGACCTGTCAAAGGGCCACAGTGACTGATACCCAGACCCTGCTTATGAGGTCTGTGCACATGTGCGTATGTGTGCTGGTGGGAGAGGGAGGGAGTCTGACAAGCAAAGTTATAAAGGTTACATATGACACACACCTTGCCATTAAGCCTTAGATTAGACTATATTTTTTCTTACTTTTACATTTAAGACTGTGTTGGACATGGCATACCATCAAGTTAGCACTAAAGTTGCTAGGCCATAAAATATCTAACCTAATAAATATAAAAAATCCTGAATCAAATAAGCAGTATGTTTTTAGCAACTTGCAAAAGCAAAAAAAGTGAAAATACAGGGGGGAGAAAAACAAGGGGAAATGAAAGATTGAGCATCAGGCAATTTTAGCTTGTTTTCCCTCAGAGAGGGCAAGTGTGGAGGTGAAGGTCACAGAGACTAAGCACACAGCTCATAAACAGCACAGCTGGAGGAATCATTGAAATATAGCCCTTTGTTTTCTTGGGGCCGTAATTGGCCCAGGAGCCTTCTTCCCCTTCCCGCTCTCTCTCTTTCGCTGTGCCTCTCGTTTTCTCTGCACGTGTTTTGCACCAGCGTAGTGCAGTTTAGAGACCTAGTTGGCAAAGGCTAATGACTTTGGGGTTAAAGGGCACACCTGCGGTCACGGAAACAATACACATTACAATAAATACAGAAAAAACATAAACATACTGGGAAATAACAGTCACGGGCATAGCTACCACCACCAGGTTTTGTTTTGTTTTTTGGTTAGTCGAAACTTAATACAGGCAAAATACTGTTAATATTTTTATAATTCTCTCTCTAGGTAGAGCAATTATTATTTTTCCACATTAAAATAATTGAAGTCCAAGAGCAGGTTGTGTTTTACCACCAAACCAGATGCAAACCACGTGCTAATTTCAGTAGTGTCAAAAGTCAGCTATATTTTATTTTTTAAAAGTTTCTGTCTCCAAAAATAACACAGTGATTGTTTCCAATGATATGTAAAGCAGTTAAAATCTTATAATTGGTACCCTTTTCAATTACCTCAGCCAATGGTTTACTTATCTCTTCTTTCTTCCTTTAGAAGGAATAACAATGATGGTGAGTTTAAATGAGCCCTTTCCTAACTTTCATACTAGTCTGCTTTTAATGGTTTCAATAGTGCACAGTGGTATTTTATATACAATGCCCAGATAATCTCATAAAACCTAGCTAACAGGCAATTGATTTTACAGTTAATTTCACACGTGACTTTTTATCACATACAATTTCCAGTTTGAAATCTAACTTTCAAGTTATCAACAACAACCAGACCGCTGATGAGCCTTTCTATTATTAAATCAGAGCATATGAAAAATATAAAAAATATTTTCTTACAAGCCTATCAATTTTAATAATTTAAAGCAGATCTTTATTTTTGTTATTAAATGTAGTCACAACGTGCTTACCTCCATTAAGATGGAACACCTCTTGAGGCTTTACCTCTGGAAGACGGCTGTCGCTCCTCCTAACTGGAGGCCTGAAATATCTGAGTAGAGAGGAGAAAAACAGTTTCAGATCCAGCCTGAGATAGCAGGGCTTTGCCGTATAATTACCATGTTAACCCAGATCATTCTCTCTGATCTCTGCAAACATCAGGGCGCAGGCCCCGCCAGGCCGGCTTAGGCACTGATCTGTCACAGTGCACTGTGGGACACTGGATGTATGTTAACTTGTTGGCAATAGGACTTTTGGTGTGATCTGCATATGTTTTATTTTAAACCCCTCGTGTGTTCTAGCGTACACAGTGCACAGACACATGCATTTTCAAACCACAGAAGTGAAAATTTAAAAAAAATGCACATGTGTAAGCAATGTCTGTATAAATAGTTCAGCCTTGTTTCATCGTTTAAATTTTATTCTTTGCCCATACTCATAATTTTTCTTTTACCTCTACGACTGCATAAAATGTTTACATTTATGTTAAATTTCAAATGTTTTGTTTTTAAATCCCCCTCACCCACTGCTATCCTGGTTTTGTTAATTTTTTTATTGTACACTTAAACTTTGTTTTTAAGTCTAAACCAAACAGTAGGGATATATGTGAGATCTGAGAGTGTTTCCTTCATTGAGTATTATCCTCTTGAATGTGAGTTGAGATTCGTCTTTGGTTGCTTGCTTCCTAAGCCTTATTGATCTGTGGGCGTTTTTTTTTTTCTCTCCCCATTCTCTAAAGTCACTAAGCTTGCATCAATTCATCTTAATCTGTTTGCTCCTTAAACCTGGAACAAGGCACGTCTTGTTCCTGGTTGTAGGAGTCTCTCGGCTGGCTTCCCTCACATCCTTCCTAGCCGGGTTTCTCCTGGGTGGCAACAAGAGGCTTTTCATAT
This sequence comes from Haplochromis burtoni, assembly GCF_018398535.1. NCBI lineage: Eukaryota > Metazoa > Chordata > Actinopteri > Cichliformes > Cichlidae > Haplochromis > Haplochromis burtoni. The sequence continues at coordinate 819,763 of NW_024582424.1, read as the reverse complement.
TGAATCAAGTGTTATTGAGTTCCCCCACACACCTCTTATATTCCCCCCTCTTCTTCATTCTCTCCATCTTTTTTCTCTCTCCTCCATCCACTTTTAACAAAGCATTCCTTTAATGACTGTGGGATTACGGGCCAACCTTTTGCAGCCAGTCTGTGGACTAGCCTGTAATCTGACCTCATTACATCCCCTGTGACAAACTCTTGGGTCACCACAGAGTTGACTACACCTTATCCTTCTGAGAAGGCAAACCGCACACAAGCTCCCCCCGCCTCCAACCTGAGATAACTCTCAGTCACCTAAGTCAGGCGTCTAGCCAGAACACCCTTTCCTCTCCACCATATCTGTCCACCAAAGCGTGGGATCCCTTGATCCTGTTTCCTTCCCCGTGCTTCTTCTCCATTACACCACAGCCAAGATGAATGGTTGTTTGTGGGAATAGATGAAAACACAATTGTGCGAGTCTGGGCATGGTGGTGTCACTGATAAATGTGGAAGGGACAACTTGTACCACAGGCTCCTAATTTTCTGCCACAGGGGGAGTAGAGGAGCAGGCCTGTTCTGGATTATTATACAGCCACATCCCAACCCATATTTTGTGTCTCTCATTTCCTCTCTGACCTTCCATGCTATAAGACAAACACAAGTTGCACGAGTTCTGGTGGTAGATACTCCTTAGATTTTACTTTTGCACTATTCGTTTTCGGGTAATTTTTCCCATCTTTTCTCTACAGCCTTCTGTGGCCTCAGTGGTCCTGCAAGCTTCCTGTCTTCCCTCTCTGTGTCTCGCTTGCTTTTACTTTCTCTCCTTCTCTCTATATTCCTTTCTTACCTCAGCCCGTTGCCGTCGCCATCCCTTCTTTTCCCCTGCATGTGTGCCTTCATCCCACCAGTTTTTGACGGGCAGGTGTTGACAGTGAGTTGGCATGTTGTCTGGCCTTCTGTGCAGGATTGCGTTATGGCTGCACTGTGCTTGAAAGGACAAGGGAGGCCAAGGTATGTCCATTACATCACCCCATCAAGACTGATTGGGCTCTGGACGGGGGTCCGTGCATGCTCATAAGTGGTTGGCGTGGTCCAGCCCATATGCCTTTAATATAGGAGCAGATGTGGAGCACGGACCCCGAGCTCTCACACCCTGTAGCCCCTCCCTCTGCCCCTCTGCCCTCCACACTGACTACATCCTGGGCCATGCTAAGTAAGCTCCTAGTTAAACAGGTTTAATTGAAACTAACTGGCACACTAAGATGGTTGGGTGGAGATGATTTTTATTTTAAATTGCCTCCCTCCTGAATTGTTTCTGTTTTGTTATGCTCAGACAAAAAGAGAGCGAGGCAAACATTGAGTCGAGGCGATGACATAAAAGTGATTTGTTGGCAGATGATACCAAACTCATATATCATCAGGTCTTTTGGGACATGGTCTCTTTAACAGGCCAAATGGACCAAAACAGGTTTATCTAAGTGTGTCAGTTGATATCTCATCACTTATCAACTGTTCTTGGCATATTTTATAGACATTAATACTGTGTGTAGTCAAAATAAACATCATGGGCTTAAAGGGTGCTGCCTGTTCAAATATGTCTTTCTGGAACAATAGTGATGGGGTGAGGTTTCCTAGAGAATTATTAATGCCATGTCCCATTCTTTACTTTGGGCTTATCTATGCAGGAGTCTGTGGGTGGGGAGCTGATGAGAGATGGTATTCCATGTCCAAGTAGCAATTTGTTGAAACAGTGGTGAGTAGGGAAAGGGACTGTGCCATATACCAGCCAGGGAAATCCCATATTTAAACCATTTTATATAAGGTTCGGATGAGCCAAGGCCCAAATCCTGGTGACTGCGGTTTGTCAGAGAGATGTTGTACCTCCAATTGATGTCACTGAGCAAATAGCCCTGTCTGTCCAGTCACTCTCAAGACTAGGTTTGTTTAGTTTGTCATCATATTCTAGCTTTTTCAGGTCTGCTGGGTTAAAGGAGTATCAAGTAGTAGTGCAGGAAAATTTGAAAAAAAGGTGAGCAGAAATACAAATAAGGGCATCAGTGGGTGAATGAATGGATGTAGGCACACAGGTACGAGAGAAACAAAAAGAGGGATGGAAGAGGAGAGTGACACTATATGATGGTAGAGGAGCAATGGACAGGAAGCTGCAGGGGTTGACTCATATCTCCTCAATTGCATCCCCATCCTGTTAACTGTGCCAGAGCAGCGCAGATACGGCCAATCAGGTCTCGGGGTCTCTGGCAGGTATTTCCTGGAGAGGGATTACCAACCCCTCCTATTGGGTGGGACAAGGCCTCCTGGTCTGAATTCATCAGCGACACGGCCTACGAGATGTAGGAGGCAGGTTAATAGACACTCATCAGACATCTGCCGCTGGGTTACCGTCCAATAATCTTTTCCCTCGATCCGCTGCCAGCAATTGATGACCACATTTTCCCCCCTAAACCCCTCAGCTGCCCTCCCTCTTTCTCACTCTCTCCCTCCCCTCCTGTCTGTTCTTCCCAACCTCTATTCTGTTACAGAGAGACAAACGTACTCTTAGAAATGTCTGTGTCTGTGGGTAGAGACACTCACGCATACACGCTTTCAACTTCCACCCCTCAACACTCCTGTCTCTCACCCCTTATACTCCTGTGATGGCTGCAGACTTTTTCAATTTGGAGGGCCATTTCTGTTAGAGTCTGGTGACAGATTTTGGAGCCCAGTGGTGGCTCAGTGTGACTGTGTGATGAAAAGTCTGCTGTCATACAAGAGCTAAGTGTAAGCCTCCCTTCTAAGAAAGCATGGCCTACAATCCCCGTGGTTCAAAACCACTTCCTGCTCACGCCATCAATGAGGAATGACAATTTCTGGCATTTTTCTCTCTTACTCATTCAAAATTTTCTTGTTCTTCTGGTCTTGTGGTCTGTGTCTTTCTTGCTCTTATTCTCACGCTCTCTGTTTGTGACGGCAACAGTTAACTCCACTTTCACAGGTTTTCATGGCTATTCTCACACCTTAGCAAAGCCTGTCTTTGCTACGGCTGATGTGGCTTTTTTATTTCTTTCTTTCTTTTTTTTTAATTGTCTTGAATTTGCACTAATTGTATGCTTTTATTCATCAGTCCTCCTTCCATCTTAAATGTTTCCCATGCCTCTTTTTACACGTAATGCCTCTCCTAATGAAACCACCTAAACGCCAGTGAAAATTGTGTGGCTCTCCTCTCGTATTGACTGTTTTCTCAACCAGGTTCAGAGGGCAAGTAGAAAGTGAAGCTCCTTCTCTGCCAGGTTATTTATGACTTTTCCTCCCCAAAGTTGTTTTTCTTTCTGTGATTGTGGAGTGGTGTGTTAACTCTGACGTGTCAGGAGATTACTCAGCTGGCTGTCAAGTGCACATGGTCAATTTGCCATGATGAGAGAGGCTCGATCACACGGGCCCTGGAATCTCTTTGTGGAATCTCTTGGGGTGGGAGGGGGCGGCGAGTCCGAACACACACACGCACACAAATGCATAGGACGCCAATGTGGTAGTCATTTCAAGCGCCAAAATCAAATGGAGGTTCAATTGTTTCCACATTTCTTAAGATAACATTATGAGAGGGAGAGAGTTTGGAGGGCCAGGGCAATCAGATATGTTCTGTTTTGGTGAGGTTTCTATGGTAGAAGAAATAATGGGGTCAGAGGATGAAAGGTGAGACATGTGTAAGAACAGTTCCTCGGTTCAACTGTAGGACAGTGTCACTTGTTTCTGACTTCTCCAAATGCGCACAGGTTATTTTTGCTAAGGGCAGCCTGTTAGAAATGCCCTATGGCCATTTTCTCTCTGCAGTTAGTGCATTTGTGCCTAATAACTCTGGGTATTGCAGAAAAATGGGGGAAAGGGGTCAGTAATGAAAACTTTAGTGTCCCAAACACATGTTGGGAGTAGTTTACATCTTAAAAGTTTTTTCAATGACTCAATAAGTGGATCTAAATACTTGAATATTAATGGATCACTGTCTTTAGTTTGGTCTTTTTCATTGAACTGTTAAGTTGTACACCGAAGAAAATACGCTAAAGTCTTCAGATGTATGAGAAGGGAGGTGTTAGGAGCAAAAGAGTTATTCATAACTGCTGATCCTTTTTGTGCGAGGCATCAACACACGAGGGGCGTGTTGAATGTAGGCTGGTACTTGCATCGAGGTCTCAGAGGGAATTTGCGACTTGTAGAATGGGCAAAGGGGCGTTTCCTCTGTTCACACTTGAGCTCTGCCCAGCCATGCTGAACCCCCCGGCCTTCATCTCCACACTAGGCTATCATCCCATCTCGCCCAGCGACAGAGTAATGAAGTGGGAACCATTACGGTCACCGTGGCTAATACTGGGTTAATGGAATTCTGATAGAGGACCAGCACACGTCCGCCCATTAAAATGGGCTAAAACAGTTAGGATGTTGTTATGAATTGGGAAGGCTTAACCTTGGGAGCTTTACTTTGGAAATTCAGGGATTGCCTTCCTTTTTGTGGGTGACACATCACTCAGTCAGGGTTTTTATTCATCACATTTTTTGCTTGTGTGTACATTTTCTGGTAACTGTGAATGTAGGTGTAAATATAGAAATATAAATGTGACAGTTCAGTGTAAAGTTTCCAAAGTTCAGAAGTCATTTTCTTTTTGCATACCTAGAAAAGTGCGTACACTTGCTAACAAGCATGTTTTCTGTAAGGCTGCTGTAATTTGCTCTTGGTCACAGCCTTCTTGAGCCTGGACTTTTTGTCACAGTGGATCTCCTTCTGATCCCCAGAAGTGAAATTCCTTCAGTCAGCAGTCAGCACTTTACTACACAGTAGCTTGCTACTGCAGAAATCCACAAGCCAAGAGATTTTGAGTTGCAGAGCCGCCATATTTAAGGCTTCTGATACATTCCATGTAGCGTCCTTTGCCTTGACCACATGATTTGTAACACTCCTGACTCCTGGTGCCAAGAACTGCCTCCGACTTCTGACGTCTGCCATCTTTAAGTGCTTTGTACAGTGCCGCAGTCCCTCAAATCCCCCCCGTTTGTCTTCTTTCATACTGTCTCTCTTTTCCTCTCTTTCTTTCATTTCCTTTTTCCCTTTGTGTCCCTACTCAGCGATGGCTTACAGCTGAAGCTGATTCAGGCATGGAAGGGATCAGATGATTTCAGCTGGAAAAACTGCATTCTTTTTGCATATTGCTTTGAACCTTGCCGTTATCCAGTTGCCTGTTTTACAGTAATACCCTTAAAAAGAATAGAGTAGGATGGAGAAACCTTTGCACAGTCTCTGCCTGGTCCAAAAGCACTTAATTTCAAAATCTCTATACAGTATTGGGATGGCAACCAGAAAAAGAGAATAGATTGGATTTGCTTTGGTATTGTCTGGCTCATAAAATGGTATTTCCAAAAAAAAAACAAACCAACACATCCAAAAACTAACATTTATTCATTCATTTATAAAACATGATTTGCTGGTTGTTTGAGCAGCAGGTATTTCTTGCTGAAATTAGAACATTTTAAAATTGGACATATGTGAAGATAATACCTTTATTGTGATAACATGTCATACATGATGACGGTACTTCATATCATGTGTTGCTGTGTTTCGGACAAGGCCGAGGTGAATACAGGGTGTATCCCCTTTGAGGTCCCAAGAGGTTCCAGGGTGATCAAGAATGGGTGATGGGCGTTTCTCCTCGTTCACACTTGATCTCTGCCCAGCCATGCTGAACCTCTCGGCCTTACTCTCTTCCCAGGGTCATCATCTCCACCTCCATCTCCCGCCGCAGAGTAATGGAGTGGGGAACATTAGGGTCATGGTGGCTAATACAGGGCTAATGGCGATCAAACAGACGCCCAGCCCACCTCTACCTATTAAGCAGGCAAATAAATGGAAGACCGTTAAAGGAAACTAGGCAGGGAGAGTCCAAGCACCAGTGGTTTTACTGCTCTGCGAGCTGCTTATCAAATATAATAATGTTTTAGTCCTACTACTAATCTTTGCGTTACAACAGTTGGAGGTATTTAAACATTTAGATGTTTATAAATAGATTTCCTATCCTTTAATTTAAAAATTTTAAAGCTTTTTTAAGTAGGAACTTTGAGACTTGAGTTAATTTCTTGTGTCCACAATTTTAGTTTAGCTGACATAACTGGATATCTATGTAGCTGTTTTGAATTTTAAATTAGTTCATGCGTATGCCTTTACGTTCACTTTTCTCCACTTTACCCACCCCGTTCCTGCCTGTCTGCATCGCTTCCTGGTCAGTAACTATAGGAGGAAGGCCATTATACGAGATAGAGGTGTTAGCCGTGCTGGGCCAACCTGTATCGATCGCTTGCGAATGAACGCTGAGCGGGGGAGAAGGACTATTTGCTTTTAAGTTCAATGGCTCTCCACTGCTGTTAGTGTTGCAGCCACAGGAGCAATCGATATCTGGACAGGGACCCGTGTCAAGAGACACGCTCCCCATTTAGAAACATCATAATACTGTGCTGATGCTGTTACCCCACACCCAGAGCTTGTGTTTTGATTTTTTTTTTCTTTTTACCTTCTCCCTTCAGACTCTGTTTTGGTTTTTCATGTGCCCCTTTGCACCTTACAAGCCGCTTTTTTATTTTATTCTGTAGGCTGCGTTTTAGCATGGCGGGCTGGAATCGGTGTGAATTGTAATTAGAGATGATACACATGGCTGGAAGGGAGAGATAGAGAGAAAACACTGAGCTGAATAAAAGGCAAACAGTCATTTGCAGCAAAGGTAGGTGTCACAAGGTAACTGATTATGTAAAGAACACAGTGAAGGTTTTCAGCAGTGTGTATGTGTGTGTATGTGTGTGTATTTGTGAGCGTATGCACTTCCGCTTCTCTTTTTTGCCCATGAAATAAAAAATATATAATAAAATGCGCTCATTGAATTTCTTGGCTGTGGTTCAAGTGCTGAAGGGAAAGAAAGAAAAGGGCGCGATTGTTTCTAGTTCAAGGTGTGTAATGCACAGAGGCGTACATACATAATGCGGTATTGTCAGGGGGTTAGTGTGAGGATATTAATGCCCTGGTTTGTCCAATGCTTTTTGGTGCAGTGTTGCTCCCTGAAGGGAACACTGAGAGTAGGCTGCTCTAACTACTCTACCCCCTCCATACCCTCTTCCCCCAAGGCCCTGACTAGAGGTCACTCTGTTTAGCACAAGATGAAGACCATTTTTACCATGATGTACCAAATCCTCTCCTTTCCTCTCCTCTCCTCTCATGGTAAACATAACTGTCCCGCCTTGCCTCATTGTGTCCCGAGTGTTCACCCTCTTTTTAAACCTTCTCAGTTTCTCAGCTCATCCCAGTGTGTAATCCCTTTCTACCCATATGCATATGCATAGCTACTCTATGGCTGTGCATACATTAGCATCAGACTCCCCCTTTGCTGCCGCCACC
>NW_024582424.1:771925-812338 GCF_018398535.1 Haplochromis burtoni | reverse complement strand
CCCCCCACTAGCACTTCTACCTCTGCCAATACCCCCCACCCCTCCATAGCCTCCCAATGAACCTGTTTATGTTTGAACATTTTCTCTGGCATTTGAACTCGTCCCATCGATTTCTTTATGGCGAGAGGTTGTGAGGCAGTTCCTTAAAGGGGTTGAAATCGACCATCTAAATATTTGACTAAGAGGTCACTGAGATCGCGTCCAAGCCCGAGCGAGAAATTCAGGCGGAGATGCAGTGTGAAAGAAAAGGGGAAGTAGCCGAGCATCTCCGACAGGAAGAGGCTGGAGGGAAGATGCAGCCGGAGGAGGAGTACTGCAGCAGGATGCAGAGAGGAGAAGAGAAGCGAGAGAGAGGCTGCAATACTGAATATTGATTGCACTTTAGTTACGCTCCACAAGAGGGTGCTGCTGGACAATCCATTCGAGGCCATAGAGGTAGATTTATTTTTTATTTATTTTTTTTTGGGGGGGGGGGACATGGTCTACAACACCTCATACATTTATATATATTAACATTTAAACCATCTCCACTCGTGCTATTTCAAATAAAGTTATGTAGTAATACTGAAGTTGCAGGCTTGAAAGCTAAATTGATTGTCCTTGCTCTTCTCTAGGTACTGCTATTGTGCATATGTGACAGTAATTACATGCTAAGCTGTCAGTGACATCAGGCAAAATTGACTTCACTCTTCCCTTTGCATTGTCAATCCATCATTTCCCCATGAACAAAAATGTGTTTCGGAGATAAATCTGAATGGAGAGGGGTCTTGACCGACACAAGGAAGAAATGTGAAATAATGAATCTAATTGAATGTCTATTAAAATTATAATTTCTGCCTGATTGCGAAAGTGAGTGGCAGTATCCAGAGTATTACCTGCCACAGTGTTCCCCACTTTACCAAAAACAAGACTTTCCCCCACCCCTCCCCCCTCCCTGCTTTTTCTCTCTCTTTTTGTCACTCTGTCATCCCTTGCCTGTAGTTTTCCTCAGCACAGTGTTTCAAACCTCTCATCATGATTAGAGTTTCATTAAATTACAGAATTAGGATATTTAGATGAAAACATTTGCGTTACAGTCCCCTCCCATCATGCCCACCATGACAATAGCCCCAGGGCACACAGAGGGGCTGATGTACCGTCTTCTCTTGATACTTTACGCTTAAATGAATTATTCATACTGATATTCACTGTTAATCAAGTGGGCTTCATTGGTTATTAGCCTAGCGTGCATTTTCTATTTTACTGTACATTTCATGTCACTGCCATATGCTCCTCGTAGGTTTAGAAACTGTGGAAAAAAAGCGGAAACCTTAAGATGACATTTGTCTTGACAATAGCTAGGATCTGCATAATCCACTTGTTATGGGGAGTTGTGTAAATAATGGCAGTTAGTGATCTCTTTACATTGCATTCTCCCCATTAGCAAGCTGTGTTTCTATCCTTCCCTTCTTCACTGCCTCTTTTCTTGCACTACAGTTGTATGCTGACGTGGTGTCTATAGTCGTGGTGTCTGTTGTCATGGTGTTCAGAGCCCATGCCAGATGTCATAGTTAACTTTGAGGGAAAGAGAGACACTCACGCTAGAGGCTATTTTGTTGTCAGTGATTTAGATGAAACACAGAGATGTTAAAATGTTTGACTTGCCCCACAAAGCTTTTCCTCCCTTTTTTTTTTCTTTTTTTTTTTTTGCTTTTGCTTTTGCTTTTTTTGAGAGAGATAGTAAATTTACCTTGAGGGTACACAGCCTTTTGCTCTGTTAAATACAAGAGGCTCACAAAGCACTGTTTGAAATCAGCATGGTAGTTATCAGAAAAGAACTGAAAGTGGCTGTGATAAAAATGCATTTCCTTCTATAATGTCGCCCGGTTTAAAAAAAAAAAAAAGCCAAAACATCAGCTACAGGAATACAAATTGATTTCTTCATGGGAAATTATATTTTCTCTTTGATTTTACCTGACATGTTTTATGCCTGTGGATTCTTTTTCTTCTTTCCATTTAAGTCTAAGCCGTCTGAGCTTTGTGAGTATGACTTCTTCTTAATTGGCACTCTGACATAAACCAATTTTCACTTTTCTAACCTCTCAACACGCCTTTGTGTTGTTTTGCCCTCAGCGTCTTTACTGTGACGTCCATGAAGATGCTGCATAAATGACTTTTTTTTTTAAATAGTTTCTTTTCACAGCAAGTTGTAACATTTATATTTCATCTTGATTTAAATATACTCTTATGTGGTATAGAGGGTATTAGATCAAAACAGTGTTTCTTAATCAGCAAAACATAACAAAACCAAAAAAGAAGTTTGTGAATTGAATTATAATTGCATGCATGGTTTATATGTATATATATTAGACACATGCATGTAAAATTAATTTTGTATCAGCATAATGCAGATTAACTGAATCTGCTCATTTAATTTACTCTAAGTATACTTCAAGTGGTTCACTTGAATAATTATTAGTATGCCGATTCTCTGAGACCTTAACTATGTAATTCTAAGTTCCTTTAACATATTCTAAAGTAACTGGATAATATGATATTGCAGCATTACAAAAACTCTTAACATTAGTATTTCTTTGTTATTCCTATTCATAATTGATATTTTGAAAATGAAAGAAAACCAAAAAAATATTATCAAGATAGTTGTTGGAACCTGAAATTAATTAATTATGTTGATTATTTCTTGAATATGTATATTTTGTAGATACTTTACAGAGTAGTGCTGCTGTGAATGAATTAGACTGTAACACTTTACATTTAGGCAATAATTCATCAACTAACTTTTATTGGTTTAATTTATGGGAAAGCAATTTTCACTACCAGCACTGTGGTAAACATCGTTAATCAAAATACATTATTATAATGAAGCTGTTTTAAAATGTTTATTAAAGGAAATAAAAAGGGGGTTACCCTTGCTTTGTGCATCTTTCCACTGTTGTGATAATTAATAGCTAAACTGAATGTTTTCTCTTCCAGTGCAGATGTGGAGACAGTGTCAGTACAGGAAGGATAGTTGGGATATAAATTAAACAATAGGTAGGCGTAACCTTAAGTAATGCACTGTGTGTAATATTGCAGGAGTAATGCCATAGATGCACCCCACTGCCTTGCACAATGCTGGAGACGACAGCCAATTAAATGCATCGATGTAAATGGCCAAACTATTTAGCTGATGCTCATTGGGCAGTGGGTGGCCTCTGTACTTTGGTATTGTTTTGTTTGATAGTTGAAGGAGGGATTTGCTCTCTCTCTCTTTCTGTGTGTGTGTGTGTGTGTGTGTGTGTGTGTGTGTGTGTGTGTGAGAGAGAGAGAGAGAGCATGTAATACAATACTGCTTCAGGTTAAAATTATGATTGTGACATGTTTTGGTGAACAGAGATGAGTCATCCTTGTATCCTTGGCATCCCGGGTGGCTGCAACGGTTTTTGTGCTTCATATTTTTAACTCGTGCAAGCAAAAGGATTTGAATGTCAAAATATTAAATGCCACACAAATATGTTATGGTACGTCCTTGCCTTTGTTAATGTAACTCAAAGTATTCCAATTTGGCTTGCCAGTAATTTAGGTGACCTCGTGAAACACTTTGTACTTGGGCTTACGTCATAATGTGAAGTGTGACCCCCCCCCACTCCACCCCCATTTTGCTTGGTGTCCTTTGGTGACAGCCTTCTCCCTCCCTCGCTTTCCCCCACAGCAGAGATGAGGAATCACCCACCACTGCCACCTCCTTGAGTGCTATTTGTTAATGAAGGCCAAAGTGTTAGATGATAAATATAGTTGAAGAGAAATGGCACATGTAAGTGATCTCATTTAGGAGCATTACATTTGAATTTATTGGGGTACTTAGAGGGGACAGAAGGGCCATGACTCTGAGGGAGAGGGGAAGGGTGAGGGGGGCAGCAGCTGACTTATAATAGGCACTGTTGTAGGACAGTGTGGTAACCAGAGAAGGGCACGAGCTTTGTGTTTGTGTGGCATGCAGGTAAGTGTATGCACATAATTACTGGGAGCAAATCCTTAGGTTTTTGACTCGTGTGGTGATGTTTGAGGATATGAAATGTTAAGCGGTAACTGTCTAATTCATTGACATAGCACAGGATTGGATGCTGGTCTTGCTTGTGCTTGAATTACAATCCTCTAAATGAAGTGTGTGACTTCAAGAAAACACGAAACAAGGTATTAAAATATAACGCCGTGGTAAACGAATGTGAACGTTATCATTCTCTATGCCTTTTCAAAGTTGTATTTAATGTGCTTAATTTGTTGAAAATGTTTCAATAATCATTACCATCATAAAACAGTGTTTGGGTGTAAAACCTGTAAAGCACGCCGGTTTATTAAACAGGCGTTGATTTGTATGGGGACATGTTTGGGGGAACCATTTTCACTTGGTTCAGGTCTCCTTTTCTGTGTATAATCCCTGCATTGGAAAAAAGAGCTTTGCAGGAGTAAGTTGCCTGCTCGCATGGTTCACGGTTAATTTATGTTTGGTTTTCTTACAACAACTACACCCATATTGTGCTGTCAGCTATTCAGAAGAGTCCTACAGTATCTATAAACATTGGCAGAGTGAGACACACGGAATAAAAGACCTGCAATACCTCCAACTGGTTGACACAATTTGGATTGCAGAAGACGAACAATATTTTCAATCCATTTCTTGGCCCCGATGCATTTAGTAAATACAGTGCCTAGTTGGTAAGAGGGATGTTGACAGAAAATCAAAAGCAATGTAGCAGCAGCGTCCTATAATGGAGACTTAGCTCTACTTTACACTCCTCTTACAAAGATCTACGATTTGAAAACAATCAATCCCTTCATGAGTGCTTGTTATTTTCTCCTATAATAAGAGTAACGGCTTTTCATCATTCCTACACAGCACTGATTGTGTTTACACTTGAAATATAAGCATTCACGGCATGAGTGCGAATAGAAAAGGAGAATATGGCACGGATTTTATTTGTGTGAATCCCATTCTGTCTTTTTTCCCCTTCTTTCACCTCCCTGTTGAATTTGTTTTTGCTGTCGTCACATGTAATTGAAGATTGAAGATATCCTCGTTGCATATCGACGGCTCGCTATGAAGGTGCCACCGTATGCCCCAGAGCGGCAGGGTGCTGGATTCCTCGTCCCTCTCTTTGATTTGAGGCAAAATAGTATGAGATTTACCGGATAGTATTTCTTTAACAGTTTCATAAAATACCCAGTACTTTTGTGGTTTTGTTCCATCTTCCCTGTCTGTAGTTACTCTTTTAATGATTTATGTTGGGGAGTTCCTCTTGCCAGTTCCATCTATAACCTGAAGTTGCGCAAAAAAAAGTATAAAAAATATGCATGAATACAAAAGATAAATGACATTATAATAACAGTTGTAATAATACTAACACAAAAAAATGACCTACCTTTCCGTGAGATAACTCACTCAGTTCATGTAGTATATTTGGGCTGCTTTGGAACTAGTTCAAAGTTTATATTGAATCTACTGTTGATAAATGTTTCCATAAATTCAAATTCAACCATAAATTTAACCATATTTTAGTCGATGTGGCGCATAATATTTAGTATCTTGAGTACATTGCAGCTGATGAAACTTATGAAGAAAACCTGTAGTGGTGAAAGGTGACAAATTGTGAATTCATTTGTATATAAATTCCAGAAATAAATTAAAGCTCCTCTTTTCATCCATGTCTTGGGTCCTGTGCATATTTTAACTTTTTAATATTTTTTTTAACTTCTGTAACGGAGGAATTTGCAGACTTTGTGATGAATGAAGTCTATTTTATCTTATCAAACAAGAAATTTAACTTGTGGTTTAACTTTTTCTTGAAAAAAAGCTGCTGGAATTTATGCCATAGACTTTTTGATTATTTCAATTCAATTTAAGGCTAATTTTACTTTTTTGCAAGTTTCTTAATGCAGCTGTCAAAACGTTTCTTTCCCCCCCACAGTGTGTCCTCTGTTCTCTCATGTCAAGGCAAGGCAAGGCAAGTTTATTTGTATAGCACAATTCAACAACAAGGTGATTCAAAGTGCTTTACAGAGACATTAGAAACAAAAACAAATAAAAAGCATGATTTAAAATTGATTAAAACAAGCAAACAAACTAACTAATTAACAAACAAACAAACAAAACAGTATATAAAATCAAAACAGATAAAATCAGAACAGTAGATAAAATCAGTAGTTAAAATGTAAGTTTTGAAATTTAAGCTTAAAAGTGTGGATTTGGTGCTTTATTCAAATGCAGCTGAGAACAGGTGAGTCTTCAACCTGGATTTAAATAAACTGAGTGTTTCAGCTGATCTGAGGCTTTCTGGGAGTTTGTTCCAGATATAAGGAGCATAAAAGCTGAATGCAGCTTCTCCGTGTCTGGTTCTGACTCTGGGAACTGATAAAAGACCGGATCCAGATGACCTGAGGGATCTGGAAGGTTCATACTGGGTCAGGAGGTCACTGATGTATTTTGGTCCTAAACCATTCAGAGCTTTATAGACCAGCATCAGAACTTTAAAGTCTATCCTCTGACGGACAGGCAGCCAGTGTAAAGACCTCAGAGCTGGACTGATGTGGTCCACTTTTTTGGTCTTAGTGAGGACTCGAGCAGCAGAGTTCTGAATGAGCTGTAGTTGTCTGACTGATTTTTTAGGTAGACCTGTAAAGATGCTGTTACAGTAATCAAGCCTACTAAAGATGAATGCATGGACTAGTTTTTCCAGGTCCTGTTGAGACATCAGATCTTTTATCCTTGAAATATTCTTGAGGTGATAGTAAGCTGACTTTGTTATTGTCTTAATGTGTTTTTCTAAGTTTAGGTCTGCATCCATCACTACACCCAAATTTCTCGCCTGGTTTGTGGTTTTTAGGTGTATAGATTGAAGTTCTCTGGTGATCTGTAATCGTTTTTCTTTGGCGCCAAAGACTATTACCTCAGTTTTGTTTTTGTTTAGCTGGAGAAAATTGTGGCACAACCAGTCATTAATTTCCTCAATGCATTTACCAAGAGCCTGTACAGGGCCTTGGTCTCCTGGTGACATTGTGATATATATATTTGTGTGTCATCTGCATAGCTGTGGTAGTTTATTTTGTTGTTCTTTATAATCTGTGCCAGTGGGAGCATGTAGATGTTAAACAGAAGGGGTCCCAAGATGGAACCTGTCAGTTGGCTCCCTCTCCCTGAGTATGGTTTTGGTGGAGTTTTCTTCCTGTTAAAACCATGTTTTTCCTTCCCGTTGTCGCCAAGTACTTGCTCATACTGAATATTCTGATCATTGGGGTTTGCTGTCTCTCTCTATTTATTGTGGGGTCTTTGCCTTACAACATAAAGTGCATTTAAGTGACTGTTGTTTTGATTTGGTGTAATTTAAATTAAATTAAATTAAATTGAATTGAAGTAAAATGCTAACTTTTTAAACACCATTGCAACATAATCGCAAGACATCAGTGGCATGAAACTGCCTAGTCTTCCATCAGGACTTTAAGTCTCCTAAACAAAGGCTATAGTCTTCTTAAATAATGTACTGTGTATTTAATGCTGGAGAACAAAATGTTGTAATGCCTATGTTAGCAACAGACCGTGTTTCAACCAACTAATGTCATTTACAAAAATGAATGAGTTTGAAACCAGGGAAGCAGTTCAAAATTCTAACTCATTTGAAGTTTTTAGCTTTTTTTCATTTAGGAATTTATAGTTTATTTTGAATTTAGGCTTTTTGTATTCCAGTGCATTAAAGTGAATTGCAGCAAATTGCAGATTAATGCACTTATGTTTTAATTAGGACTTAAAGACATTATTGGAGAAAGGACAGGAAATTATTAAAATAGCTACAAAAGAACATCTGTATACACCTGCCTCAGTCAAATACGAATGAATGCAGATTTGCACTTTTAATATTTGGATTTTTATCCAGCTGGTCAACCACATCTATAAACCCTGTTTCCCTCTTTTCATAGTTTTTTTTTACCTCATACCTTAAAGTTGTTCAAACAGTTAGTAACCTGAATAAAAATTGGGTTGGCTGTGTAAAAAATGGAATTAGATTTTCAGCAAAAGATTTATTTTTGAGGTAACTGACCCAATTGGACACCTTCTGTGTCTGTGTCTGGGTTTTGTCTCACTGCACTACTCCTGCCAGTGGCTCTATCGCCAGGACAAAAATCCTGGCAGAGAGTGGATGACCTTATCAATATAATATTTGTGACAATTTTGTTTTCTTGTGATTTGAGATATAGGATTTTTGGCCTATTAATGAAAGACTCAAGAGGATGAACAGAAGGTAATTCAAGTGACTTTTAATATGGCATAGTCCCAGATGGGCTGGTCTGACTATTTCTAAAGCTTCTGATTTACGGTGGTTTTCCTGCACAACCATTTCTAAGCTTTACAGAGAGTGGTCTGAAAAAGAGAAAATATCCAGTGAGAAAATATCAACCGTGTCAGTGCCAGAGGTTAGAGGAGAATGTCCAAGCTGATAGGAAGGCAAGAGTAACTCAAATTACATCTCTGAACGCATAACACGTCGAGCCTTGAAGCAAATGGGCTACAGCAGCAGAAGACTTCACCAGGTCCCACCTCTGTCAGCTGAGAGCAGAAAACTGAGGCTACAGTTTGCACAGGCTCACCAAAAATGGACAATAGAAGATTGGAAAATGTTGCCTGGTCTGATGAGTCTCGATTTTTGCTGTAGAATTTGGGTGGTAGGGTAAGAATTTGCACTGTACTTAAATGGCCTCCACAGTCTCCAGATCTCAATCCAATACAGCATCTTTAGGATGTGGTGGAGTAGCAGCATGCTGTTATGTCAATGTGGACCAAAATCTCTGAGGAAGGTGTTCAGCAACTTGTTGAATATGTGCCATTAAGAATTACTTGCAGGTTGTGCCTAATAAATTGTCTGGTCGATGAGTATTAATCAGTCGGAAATTAACCTATTCAATCTATTAGTTAAGGTTTTGAAAATAATGTCAAAGTCCAAGTTAGGGTGATAACTGGCACATAAGTAGATGTTTTCGACTTGTTGCAGATTAATTGAACAGAGGGAATGCTTCTTGTAGAGGCGGAATACTGTTTTTAAGTACACACTGTTTGTCTCTTTCTACAAGACCCTGCCTACTGCACCGTCTCTATTAGGCCCTGTTATGCCTCTTCACACAAATGACCGTTTAACCGTCTTTTCCGGACCCTAACACATCCTGTGTTATTACCGCCATTGTCTTTCTTTCTGCTGCATACATGTGTGAGGCTGGGCCTTTTGATATGCGAAGAGCTTTGCCTAGGCTTTCCTACAGGCACACTGGTCTGTGTTTACTCCTCAGTCAGAATGCCTCCTTTCCACAAGTTTGACATGCCTTTTTGTTGCTATGGTAAGCCCTTCCTTAAAATGTATATTTTTGCTTTCTGGCCTGGATGTTTTTTTTATCTCAGTGGTTTAGAGCCTGTTGCCCCCAGGGCCAGATTTAAATGTGTGTGGGTCTTCAAGGATTTTTCTGCAGAAAAGCCGTTTGGATTGCAGCCTTACCACCATACAAGTGCGACCGAATTGTGTCATTTCAGGTTTTTGAGCCATCGTAGGAACCAAAGGAAAGTCCAAAAGAGAAGCAAAAAACACAAGACAAAAGCAGATGAAAATGGACCAGATTGGATTATGTCAGACTTGGCATGCGCCTTGTTATGAGGGAAGTCTTCGTTCTGTCTTATCACACACTGCCTTACAGCTAAATGAATTTTTTTTTTCTTAAAAGGCAAAGCACTGCTCGGCTCATTGGAAAACAACAGGCAGATCGTAACTGTAAATACTGGTTTAAAGTGGTGTGGGCTCCACATTATTTTCAGTCACAAAACAGGAAGTGAGAGGAGGCAAAAAAAATATGCATATATTGGGTGATTGCACTAACTTTAGGGAAGAAGTGGTTCATGTCTAGAAAGCTTTTAAGCTTTAGGCTTTTGTAGAGATGGGGAAATCTTTTCATGTGATTAGAAATGTACCCGAAAGCGTTTGGATTGCAACCTGAAAATCAACTTTTCGGGTTCTTCAGTGGAAACATCCTCTACAGTATCTTGGGGTGTGTTCAGCTCTCAGGGTAGGTACATTTTTTTTTTAAATGGTAAAAATCAGAATTGATTGCTTTTCTTGTGGGTTGGACATTCAAGGAAACCCACCGCTTTACTCATCAGGTGTGAAACTAAAGAATCTTAATCGTAGAAATGTACAAAAGAAATAGAAGTGGGTTGTCTGTTTAGGCGATGGGACATTTTGTATCATATTTCTTAACAATTTTATATCCTTCCGCTGCTTGTGTGTCATTTCTGCTTCACTTGTAATTAGTACACCTCAACCCTCATATCTTCAAGAGCCAGGGGATGCTTGTTTGTAACATTCAACAGGTAATCAAGACTGATTAGGCACTGCACATCGCCTAATTTCATTAGATCTCAGAAGCACACTATATCTTGCATAACTGCAAACACGTGGTCTCGTGGAAAAAAACCCACAAGTAGCAACAGAGGCTTATAATTATGATCATTAAGCTCTAGATACAGAATTTAAATGTTATTCACTAAAATGGAACGTTAATAATGCAGATTTACTCAGCCACATGTTTCTAATTGTGTTTAAAACTCATTTTGTTTCTCTTACGTATGATCAATTTTTAGGTCATACACTAATTAATTAAATATACCACTGTTTTATGCTAAAACAAAATAAACATGTAGCTTGTGTGCATTGTGCGGCATTCTCTTGAGTGAATGTGTTCTGTTCACTGTGTCACATGTGGACTCCTTCTGTATTACTGTGAAGCCCTTTAAGTGTGCTGTGACATGTCCTGAAGTCCTTGTTTAGCACCTCTCTTTGTGTGTTCGGGGTGTGAACTGATACCTAGTGTCAGCTAGCGTCAGGGACAGAATGGCAAGAGAGAGATAGTTGAGGTTCTACATAAACGGATAGGCCTTGAGGATAAGCCTTGTGGAAGCAGGAGGCACAAAGTGAGAAAGAAATGGAAATGGAGGAGAAAAAAAGTGGAGAAAGAAATGGAGGCGACTGACAGAGAGAAATGGGGCTTTAATAGAGGGATGTCAGTTTTCTCCAATTTAATGCAGGACGAAGCTGTTTTCTTGGAATTAGATGGTTGAATCAATGAAGCTTTCCAGTCATTATTTAGTGCACAGTGACATCAACTGTTGTTGCATTCATCACCCGGCAGAATAAAAGCAAAAATTGTTTTTTTGCAAGGCTTAACCTTATCACCACTTGTCAGTTAATTATGCATCGAAAGCAAGGGGCATGGGTTCAACAGTGAAACACTTTGATTGAGCCCTTTGAACTCAACCGGGAAAGAAATCAGTTCTCTTAATCCTTGCTCCTATGTAATCATGGTAGCCGGAGGATACGGACCTCTGTGTCCATCATCTCCAGGCCAGCCAGCGGCTGCAATATTGCTAATGCAATCACCTCTGTGATCTGAACTTTGGAACTTTGAAAGAAAATAAATAGATAAACATGTCAAACATGAGGTAAAGAAGAAAAACGAAGGTGTAAATGAGTCATTTGCAAAAGGTTCTTACAGTGCAGACCTATAGAACTTTTCCAGCTGGTCTCAATAGCCTCGGGTGATATGAGCGACGTGATATATGATCTTTACTTGTATGATCTTTTTGATCACAGGAGTAATGCTCCTCCTATCAGCACAGGTCACGCTCTTCAAGTTGTTCACACTTTTCATCAGAGACTAGCACTGAAAGATCTGGCTGTAAAGTCAGATGATACATGCACACATGTCAGTATCTGGCGTAAGTATATTTCAGGAAGTGTGGGTAGATGGTGGGAATCTCAAAGCTTTAAAGGCATCTAAGTCAGTGTTTGGAACATAGCTAGATATGCAGAGATCCATTTTTTATTTTTTTAATTCCCAAACTCATAAACACTCCAGATCAAGGGCCAAACGCACCTGTGTTTCTGTCCTAGATAAATCTATTGCCGCAATTTATCAACTTTGATTGGTTAGCACTTGGACTATCAAAGTGGAAGCTTTCATAATTTAGAAGCAGCTCTAAATGTAGTTGGCCAGGCTATATCCAAATGTTTAAAAGTCAAGTGAAGGAAGGAGACGGTTAGACCTGAAGTTATGTCCTCCAAGGGAACTTTACAAAGATCCTCTCGCAGATTTATAGCCACTTACCAAGGAGCCAGAGTCAATATTCATAAACATGGCTTCAAACAAAGCCCCCCATCCACTATCCCTGCTTGTAAATAAATACAGATACGTCTTTTTTACAGACAGAGGCAATCTAAAATATTACCCCCAGCATAATTTTACCACACACATTAATATTTTACAGCACATTGTATTTTACCGCATTGAATCTTAAACTTTCATGACTGGCCCCAAGGATTTTATTCTATAGGAGCCTGCATCATTATTAGCCAAGATCTATTGCTGGTACAGCAAATACCTTGCCTTTGTGTTCGTCGCTATTTTATAGATCATATTTCCGTAATATGACTTTTGACTTGAGTGACTTTGTTATTGACTTCTAAATGATCACATTGTATTTGCTCAAGACTAAAAATTCTTTGCTCTAACTTGGTCTCGCTTATGAAGTTAAAAAAATGTCTGTAACTAAACCTGAAGTGCACAACAGCACACGCCCTGACGCTCCTTTGCCATTTGTTTTTACTTTTTTATTATCGTTTAGTAAAATTGCCATCCATGTACCGATTTCTAATTAGCTTATGTAATGGTGAGACCCTATTAAGTCAAGTTTGAAGTGTTTAGTTTTTCCACTAAACATGTAAAAACCCAACCTGCACAGTATCTGCCTCATTACGATGGGAATAAACGCTAACATCTGCATGTGTGCGTTTGCCTCTGTGCTGGTGTTTATGTCTGTGTGGTGATTTAAGTGGTTTTAGTGTCAGAACAAGTCTAATGAGCTGGTGCAATAATTATCAGCCATTTTGCTCTCACTTAAGCTAATTGAGGCTTTATATTAGAGATAATACTGCTGCCTATGTGCACCGCTTTACAGTTACCGAAATGTTTGGCCAGAAATAGTGCTACCAGTAATTTAGGTTTAATTTGTGCATGTCAATGTTTTAATATCTCCCTATTAAACATATTTATGAGCTTTGACAGTCGTCCCCAGATGGAGGTCATTGATCAACTCCTTTTTCTGTGTATTCTTCATATGATGATAAATAACTATTGTATACAATAGTGTCAAAGTCAAAGAGGACAAAAAGTTGTCTCTTTTCACTCAGTTGGCTTTAGAAGTGCATGTTAATGTTTGATCTTGGATTTTCTTCTTCAAATATATATATATATGTGTGTGTGTGTGTATGTATGTATATATGTGTGTGTGTGTGTGTGTGTGTGTGTGTGTGTGTGTGTGTGTACATATATATGTATATATAATTTTTTTATGTTGTTTTCACTAATTTCTGTAAAACAAAGAAATTAATTTACTGTATAAAATACAGAGGGTCACCATATACTGTAGAAGTGATATTAAATAAGTGGCTTTCCTTTCAAATTCTCTCTGCACTTTATCCCAAGTTGTCTATCGTGTTTCTTCCACTTTTCCTCCTTTTACACTTTTCCTTCATGTATTCGAGGCGCTTTGTGAAATTCCTGTCTAATCCAGGTGTGTATGAGCTGATCCCCAGGCCCCTTTGCTCCTTTCAGGAATCTCGCAGGCTATCGGGCTCTCCTGGGCCTCTGTTTCACACACCAAATTGATGCCTCCGACTGGAGATGACACTTTCAGCAGGATTTGCCATTCTAAACCACCTCAAGCCCATGTGATCTCACCCATTCACTCTCAGAGGGATTGCCTTGAAATGCACCTTAGCTTCAAAAAACCAGTGAGCACAGAATGCTTGAATGAAAAGCTGATACATATTCTATCGTGCAGAAAAAGAGAAAAGATATTCAAAAATGCTAGAGAAGTAGAATCATATTTTTTAGTCCCTCTGAACAAAGACCAACAATCCCACGAATAAGTAGTTATTACCTAGTGGAATGCACTGAAAGAGTGAAACTAAAAGAAATCAATAACCACATGAATTTTCATGTGTACGTGCTTGTCCGCCATTTGCTTCATCTGCTAAATATCTGTCTCAGCTGGTCTGTCTATCAATACAGACACAGATGGTATGATTAATACGTGCCATTCAGAGCTTACCATCTTTTTCTAACACTCCATTTAAAGGAGGAGCACAGTGACCATGTTGCTTTGCTTGAGGACTAGTTATGATATAATTTGACACTGAAGGAGACGGAAAAGGGAAAAGGTGTGACCAAGAATTCCTCCCTTGACTTATTTTCATCCCCAAGTCTTTTTGGGGCTACACGTTTCTCCAAGGGGGCTTTACACGCTGGCATAATGGATAAGGGCAAGGGTGTGAAAGGAGCACCTTAAGGCTCCTCATTCAACTCTCCCAATCTCTCCTGCACACACTCTTGAGCTGTGAAGGCCGTCTTTCTTTACCCTGCTAGCATGGGAGCCCTGTAATAGGCTCTAATTGATAGGGAGGTGTTGGGGTCTTTCTGTATGGGTTGAAGGGATGAGGGAAAGAGAGAGAAAAGGGGGGAGAGACAGAGGATTACATGTGGGCATGTGGGTGGAGCGGGGGAAAAGAGGCAAGAGGCTGTGGAGCGGTCTAGGCCCCGTCCGTAATGAGTCATTAATTTCCTAGCAGTTTTGTGGCGGTTGGCTCATTACTGGTCTGCAAAGGAGCAGGAACAAAGCTCCGGGTAGGTAGGAGGTGAGCTTAAATAGTTGGGGCTCAACACTTTCCAACAAAAGGAGGAAGAGAACGTTGAATGGCACTTGGAACAGATGCAGTAAAAAGTGGCAGATGCAAATTGCGGGAGAGCAAGTCTCCCTTCAAGCACTTTTCTCTTTTTTATTTTGTCAGACTGCAGCCTGAGAGTCTAATTAGTTAGTGAGGTGTTTCACTTCTGATAGGGCTGTGTCTCGTTATTGTCACAAAGAGGATCCATAGAAATGGGAGGCAACACATATGTTGCACAGTCCCCAGTGGAACCTGCTTGCTGCTATGCTTTCATTAATTTTTTTTTTTACCCTATAGAAATCGAAAGATGTACGATATTTCCATGCTTTGAAATTGTGTTCTACGGAGTTTAAAATGTGATAAAAGAGATGATGCCTGCAGGTAATTAATTATATTCCTAATTACGTGTTTATGCTTTTCACCCTACAGCCAAAATGATTATGGACAAATTGGCAGCGGTTCTAATGAAAATGCAGTTGTTCCCCGCTTTGTGGAGCGTGTGGACCATGTGTCGAAGGTCACCTGTGGGGCAAACCATAATCTTGCACTGACAGGTACTGTAATGCACTGTGTATGTCTGCTTGGGTTACATGACATTTAATCACAGTAATGTTTTAAATGAATAAATAAGGATTGAAAATATTTAAGTTTTGAAAAAATGGACTGAATTTTTCATGTGTGAACTTGGACCCTAGTTTGTCCATCAAAATGCATAGAAGGGTCCTATTGGCGACTACTTAGAATTTAGATTTGTGTGATATTTTTCAATTTTATTTGTCTTTTTCCCTCCCTTTGGGCAAGGGGAAGTAAAATGCTCAAGCAGAAAACACCTTTAAGAAGGGGTGGCTAACATTGTTGTCATCAGCTGTCATTGCAGTTCAGAGTTGGCTTCTTTTAGTCAAAGTACTTGAGCCCTCCATCAGCACATCACCTGAGAGCGTTACACAGAAGGAGGGGGCTGGGGTGGTGGTGGGAGCAAGGGAGAGAGGGAGAGAGTTAGTGAGAATATGGCCCTGGCTCCTGATCCATAGCAGTCATTGCCTGTTACATACATTTCAGAATTCATTCAGGCTATGAAGATAATCGGGGTAGTCGACAGTTTCCCCTGCAGCCCAATGGATTTATGATAGCACTGTCAAGAAAATGAGGCAAAATGACACAGTAGCTGACTTTAGCTGCAAATAATGTGATAGGCCGTACAGTGGTGCAGCAGCAGCTGCTGTCATTGCAGGTAATAGCCTATAAAGAAGCCTGATAGCAATACCTGTCATTTCTTAATGGCTGACTTCACTGAAGAGCTTTTGTGGCCTTTAACATGAAGATAATAGAAGATACAACAAATTTTACAGCTTTTGCGTTGCATCCATAATTTATCTCTAGAGACCCCCACGCAGCAGCCGCACAACAAGGACAACATGCTCCGAGATGCGTGCTGCAGAGAGATGCAAAATGAGCTGCAGGGGGTTGGAGGCCCCTCCGGTGGGGTGCTTTGCTTTTAATGGAGGAACCGTACAGGGTTCAGTACATGTTCTATCACTTGGTATCACATATCTGTTGTATAAGATAAAAGGACCTGAGTATTCAAAAGTTTGGACTTTTGGGGGGGAACTTACAAATCATCGCTGAAACTGTATTCATCTCATTAATAATATACCACAAATATTTATTGGCTTAAATTGGAAGTGTAATTGTTTACTACTTAAACTCAATTTATTAACTGATGATGCAGGTGATGGGAAATTGTTTCAGTGGGGATGTGGACGGTCATGTGGAAGCACAAAGGGAAACATCCTGTCCCCAGAGGAAGTGACGCTACCAGATTCGCCAGTGAAAGACATTGCTGGCGGATGTTGGCACAGCCTTCTTCTAACAGGTTTGTCTCTGCTTATGTTTGAAGGCTATTACAAACATACCATCACCTGCCAGCTGTTGATGCATATTTCAGTTCAAAGCACATGTGGACATATAAGTTAACAGTGTGGATGACCTCTATGACATTATAAGGGATACGCTGAAATTCTACATGCAGTTCTGATACAAATTTAAATAACGATCTGACCTCAAGCAATGCTTATACGAGTCTTTTGTTGCACATCTTCATTATTTATTTCCCATTTTGTGCCACTGAGACCTAGAACTCTTCATTATAAATACGCAACTGCCTTTCAGCCTTTCATCACAACTTCATAAGTTCAAATGTGTACAACTTTTTGATACTCGATCCCATGTGTAATACTGCTAACGTAGTGGGAAACAACAGACAAACAGCCTCTGGTGAGCATGAACTCCTTTTCAGATAAGCTGATAGCGATCATCATGGAGAATACTGGCCAATACCGATGTTTGGCTAATAAATCAGTGCCTTAGTGTCTTAGCCCGCACACAGACATTTGAGTGTGTGCTTTTAGCCGTGGTGTCCATTTATCCACATCGTTCATTAAGAGCTCTCCCAGGGCTTGAGCGGCTACGTAAACACAGAGGTTGAGGCCACAGCTGCTCTTTCACCTCACCGCGGAGAACTTCAAAGTCACTTCTCCCCACACGGCAGATGAATGCGCCGTGTCTGCCAGGCTGATATATTGGCCCCAGTTGCTGTCTTCTTACTGTAGTATGACTGCAACTGAGGCCCCATCATGGAGCCTGAGTTGGGCCATTTGTTAGTTTTAGCTGTATCTCCAAGACCTGGCTTCAATTCTGAAGGGAGAACATTAATCCTTTTAATACAACACTTTGTAGTGCCGTTTTCCTGTGTTGGTAATGCCGTCTATTATTAACCCCATTAAAAGTGTAATACAATTTAAGTAGAGTGCTAAAAGTGGATCATTTGTTGCTCCGTTCTGTTTGAATTAATTCTCAATTTATGATCTAAATGATTAAACTATAGGAGTCACGGCACCAAATGAGATTCTTAAACCGCCAGGCATACATTTACACATATTAATACAAACATTTATGAGCTCACATTCACACTGATTGACCAAGTAAAAAAGACACACACTCACATGGCTGTGTGTTGCAGTCCCTCTTCCAAATCCTGTAATGTCCCCAGCTTGATCCCTAGTTCCATTCTGTCAGGAGGAAAAAGAAATATCCATCTCCAATCAGGCCTTAATGAATAGCCTGATGAGTGTCGGGCAGAACTGAATTACCAGATAGATTTGAAGAGCATGAGTGTGTACAATGTGTGTGTGTGTGCGCGAGTGTGTGTTCGTGTATCTGTGTTCAGTGGTTGGGAGGGGGTAGTTAGAGGGCCAGTAGAACAGGACACATGTAGGAATTAATTCTCTCCAAGTTAAAAAAAGAAAGAAAGAAAAAGAAATTGGCTAACTCTGTCATTTGAGCCTGATGGAATCGCCTTATCTATTGGTATGAGTTTTCATTTATTAGGGTCAAACAGCAGAGGGATACACAACGAATAGGAAAGAAGGCTTTGGGTGAGAGAAAAGTCGAAGTAATGAGGGGTCAGATTTGAAAATTGGAAAGAAAGTGAGAGAAAGAAGAGGAGTAAGTCAAAAAGTAGAGAGATGGGGAAGATGGAACAAAAGGAGTGCAAGGGAGTCAGTGGTATGAGAAACAGCTTGCCAGGGCCGGAGCATATTGAGGGCAGCAGGTGGAAGAGTGGCACAGTTAATTAAAATGCCTGTCTTAATGTCTCAGCCCGTCACTCCAGGGAGAGAGAGAGCGAGAGAGAGAGAGAGAGAGTTGCCAGGCTTGAGCTGGGCTGTACCCAACCAGCCATCTAGACAGCAAACCAACCATCCAGCCAGCCCACCAGGCCACATGTCAGACAAGCCCTGACACTATGCCCTTCACCCCCTCTTCATCTTGTGCCATACACACTCACAAATGTCCACAAGCATACAACTTGTCCAAACCCCACCAACTATTTCCTCCTCCTTTTCTTTTTAAACCCATACGCTGAAACCTATCGAAGCCCCCCTAATCTGACAAAGAAGAGAACAAAGCCCCTTCTTTAAAAAAAGAACAAACGCACTTCTGATGTTACTGTTTTACTCAGCAGCATCTGTAACCTGCCTCTAGACTAGCAGCCGTGCAGCCTTGCAGCATAATCTGTCTGCTTTTAATAATTCATAGAAAGCACAGGCTGTGCACTATGTACTGAATGCTGAGGGTAATGGGGATGTTGTGATATTTCTATCATGGCCTGTCTGAATCAGCGAGCGAATCAAAACCAGCAAAGATCTGATAAGCGGTCTGTTCTGTCTTGTAACAGCATTGGCTGTCATCACTGCTTCATAAGTGGACTATAGCGAATCCTTTCTGCTGTGTCAGCTATAATGCTTCTAATTGTGATGTATAATGGATGTTCAACCAAGTTTCATGTGACAGCAAATCGCAGATTTATGCTTTTACACAAAAGGCAAAGATAAACCTGATATGTTGGCATCACTGGTGTATCAAGATCACAAAAAAAAATGCACAGGATGATACAGACCAAAGTGAGTTAATGCTTGTGTCACTTCATCTGTGACTGTGTTGAAGAGCCATGCACTATTGTCTTCACTGCAGATATACCTACAACCTGATCATTTTCCTTTCCTATTAATCATATTCACCATATATACATATATCAAGGATATTAGATGATATATTTCAATATCTGGATTTCTTTGTATCTGTGCCACTCTTTATTGGTCAAACTCTTAAATATAATTCTGGACAATCCTTACTTCGTATTGTACTAAAGCTGTGCTCAGCTGAAAAAGGGAAAACAAAGTGTGAGCATCTTTCCGAGTGTGAGGTGCGTCTAGATTTGTACGTTGTGTCGTTTGACTAATGTTTTATCAGGTTTTGCTGTATCACTGTGGATTGCTTTGTCAATAACCAGGCCGTTGCCTCAGTGAGCAAAAATCTGAGATTGTCAGGCTGAGTGACAGGCTGGAGATGGCAGATAATTCAAAGAAATTGGAAGTGTGAAATCTTTAAGGGCCACTTCTTAACACAGCAAATGCCAGGGTATCTTTCCATCAGCTGCTGCTCTCACAAGCTACCGCATTGTTAATGGTGGCCTGTCTGTCCATCAAGTCAGCTTCAGGAGGGATTTAGACCTGTTTGGCACCTTATCTCTCCGACTGCCTCCTACTAACCTGACCGATACACAGGTCTTGAGTAACCTGTATGTTCTATGTAGCCAGTGGTGGTTGTAAACCTATCTCCAGAGTAATTTTTTTTTTCCGTTTGATTTGCTTATTTGTAGATATTAGTTTATCTGTGACACAGAGTATTGATATATTTATTGTTACACAATCAGGGGTCTAATGTAATGGTGCCTGTAGCACTTGTTAATTTAGCTGTCAGCGCTACTGATTGACCTTAAATTGTTGCAGGAGAGCTCATTGTCCTTGTGAGTGAGCTTCTGTGTCTGCTGTCTGTCTGTCTGGATGGATGTAATAAAAGCAGTGTCTGCTTTCAGTTTCAGGCAAAAACATTGCTCTGAAGAAGAAACTCAACATGTCAATCAGAGACAGGGGATAAGTGTTTCCATGAGTCACGACTATAAAAACGTCTTTATTTTGTAAGGCCTCATTAGATATTAAGCAGTTCAGAAGAAAATATTTTTAGTCAAATTTGTGTGATAGTTAAATATTTGCTCGAAAGCTTTAGGAAATCGTATAAATGTAGTCCATTCAGGTCCACTCTATCTTACCAAATAAGGATTTTCCCTAAAGTGTGAAGAAGAGATAATGGAATCAATGTCTTCTATGAATATACATTTCATTAATATTAGAGATCTGGGGCATTTGAATACCCAAAATTAACCTAAAAGTAATCTGAAATATAAGTTAATTATTAGTTTGATAATGAGGTTTATGATTAAGAAGTTAATAAAAGAAACAAAAAAGTCCTTTTTGTGCTAAAAAAAAAAAATAAAACCACTGCTTCACGTCAGAGCGCTGAGATGGTTTTTGTATGTGTGCTGGCAGTGCTCCAGTGTAAGTACTACTATTATGAACAGTAGCGCACTGACCTAGCTTGCGCTCACTTTGTCCTTCTTTCCCTCACTCACTACTTATGCTTACACAGAATCACACGGTCACTCATTTAAGACTCAGGTGGGAGAGTACATATGGAAACAAGGGAAGGAAAGTAATCAAAGTAAAAAAAAGACTGCTCCAATTTGGAATCCACAAATGCTTCGAGTCGGTCCTCCGTTTGTTTGTACAGAGAAATAATGTGAGAAAATAGACAGAGAAGCGAGGAGGATGACAGAAAAGGATCCTGAGAGAGGAAGAGAAATAAACAAAAAGGACAAGAAAGAAATATGTCCCCTATTTTCCCCTTGTAATGGTTTCAATTCCCTGCCAGAGCTCCCTGTCACAGGGAGGTAGTTCCCAGGCTGACACATCTCAAGCTGTTTAAACATCCATTAGGATGTTTTGGTTCATACACTCTACAAATACAGCTAGATGAGAGAGAAACTGGTAGATGATGATAGGGAAATTGAAGAAGAAAGAAAAGAGACAGAGAAAAAGAGAGAGGGGGAAGAGGGGAGTAAGTTGATGGGAACAGCAGATAGAGGAGAAGAGGAAATTTATCAAAAAACTCATGTGATATTTAATGATCCTTGTATGTGGAGAGAGAAGACCACACCAGCTCGTTCTCCTCCGCCAAATACCGATCCCCTAACTTAATTTCCTGCTCAATTGCTGTTCTATAGTGCATAGTACAGTGATACAGGCTGGTAATATAGAAAACAGATTGCCTGTGCGGCGGAGTGGATAAGGCTGAGGCTTGTGCTGCTGGAGACCTGCAGTCTCCAGGGGGGTCTTGTCGGTGGGCTTCACAAAACCAACAAAGCCCATCTTTCCCTGCGACTGGCAGCAGCTGGCAGGTAGATCTTCAAGCAGTGGAGGTGGGGAAGTGGATCTATGGGTGTGGTGTGTGAGTTTGAGTTTCTGCAGTGTGTGTTTGTGGTACAGAGACTCTTGCTAGTCTTTGTAGTGAAGAGTTCCACTGTCTCCCATCTTGTGTTTGCTCATGTGCTGTGACTCCAATCCACTCAAAAATGTAGGCCTGCATGGACATCAATCATCCATCTGTGCACAGAACAGTGAGCAACTGCATCTACAATGTTTTCACACACACACACACACACGTGCACGCGCACTTACAGTCAACCTCACCTTCCATGAGGACATGTACACCTGGCTGTTACTATGTGGGATGATTCAACGACTATCAGAATTCCCTGCTCATTGTTGCTGTATATTATTCCATACAGACTCACCAAACTCTTCTTCTTTACTTTCTTATTGTTATTATTATTATTATTACTATTGCTGCTCAACACTAAGAAGAGACACTACACCATCTACTCTGTGGGCGATCAGAATTAATCAAAACAGAATACATACATGGCACAACAAAGCTGCAGCATACCTCTGTTGGGCAGTATGCAAATATTTGCAACATCCAAGACACATAGTAATGTTATGAACGCATCAGCGATAAGTGAACGCAATGAGGCTAGTGTGATTTAGTAGAGAAAGACAACGGGGGACTTATGTGCTCACTGCTGTCCCCACTGAAAGAAATGTCTCTCTGAAAGTTATCGGAAAAACTTACTAAATATAAAGACAAAGAAATATAATTGAGAAAATGTGGGACATGAACTACAACAGTATTAGTGATGATAGTTGCTCTTTTTTTCTTTCAGTCAAGAAAAAGATGGAGCACTGTGCCAATAAAATTTCCTATAAAGAGGTTTATGGTTAAGAAATTAATAAAAGAAAAGCTTGAAGATTGTTCTCCTTGACACTCCTTATAGTGACAGGATGTGAACCATCACATCCTCATGGTAGCTCTAGGTTCAAGGGATGGACCGATGAACAGAGCAAGATGATGATAGTAATAATAACGAAGAAGAAGAAAAAGAGGACACATTGGATGTTCTGTAAAGTAACAATGTTGCCATATACTGCCCTTTACATTTTACACCATCCTGATAATTATTTATTAACACTCAATAGTGATATAAAACAAAATCATGAAAATTAGACATTTGAAAAGTTATGGTTCTTTGGTTGAATTCTTTAAATTTTATTGCTTTAATTCACATTGTTAGAATATGTGAACAACTTAAAAAGACGTCTGATAAACACATCGCAGGTAAACTGACTGCTACCTTGCCTACATTCGGGTACCCTAAATAATGACAACAGACTTATTTTTAATGTTGCTTCCAAAGGAAAAACAAGGGCACAGTTTCAGAGGGAGTAGAAGTCTGAAAAGGATATTTAACCTCTTTTCCAAAGAGCAATGTTTTCTGCCTAGGTATTTTGTAGATCAACATCATCTTAGACAAGTATCTTGCTCCGAGGCCCTGCTGGTGCTTCAAACACCACTGTGGGATTGTTCAAAAATGCCTGAGGTTTAGTACTCAGGGTACAAAAAAGCAACACGTGGTTGATGGTTATGTTGTCAGGATTGGCCAAAAATGACATTTAATTAATTGTTCAGGAAAGCTAACACAGAAGTAAACCATTTAAGCATGCATAAGATACAAATCAAATGTCTGCTTATTTTAAGAATATTTGGTTACACACTCGGATTTAGAATATTGTGTGACACCCCTAGTGAACTGGTTATACTCAAAAGGTTTCCACTTCTAATGTCTGGTTTTATGAGCTAGACAATATCCATACCTTTTATATGATGTTCTTTTTGCAGTCTCACACAAAGTAGGTCACAGAAGTGAAGTCTTATCATGTCTACCTGGAGAACTGATGTTACTTGTATCCCAGTTCTTTTAAAGATCCTCTTTTATGCAGGGAGTGTCACTAACCTAGTTGCCACTGGGTTTTGCGCTAATGTTAGCAATGTGAACCTCCTTTGACCTCTCAAAGTGACAGAGTTTTGTTGCATAACAACCTTGTGTAATGAACTTCCTCCCAGGAGATGTCATTAAGGACAGGAATGTTTGTCTTCCGCTCGCTCTAAAATGAATATTCAGCTATTATCACTGCACAGTATTCAGATCTGATATGTATGTATTGGGTTTCAGTTTGCACAGAAAGTCATACCAGATGAGTTTTACTTACTGTATCTGTGTCTCTCTAATCTGCCTGCGGTTTTCTTAATATATCACATATAACCGGGTTTTGCAGCATAAAGACGGTTAAGGTCATTTCTCCGTCTTTCTAGGCATAGTTTAATCTGGCATACATCATTCAGACTGTCTCCCTTGTGTCCTTCTTACCTAGATTTAAATATTTGTTTTAACTAATGTTCTGTTTTATGGCAGAAAAGATCTGTAATAACACTTCAAGGGTTTCTGCAAGGCAACTACGACAACAAGCCCAGAGCTGTGGATGGGATGGAGTTGTCATAAGGCTTTGCATCCCACACCAGGATCACATTTGAGCACTGATTTTCCTTGATAAATGAACCCAGTTGGTCAGCTTATCGTCTGGATCAACACTGTGTACCTTTCATGCCCCGTCTACTTTTCCCATGTAGGAGGCCCTGTAGAGGGAGGAGTGCGCTGTGTGCGATCATGTGAGAGCGAGAAAAGGAGACAAAGGGAGCGAGTGAAATATGTCACAATGATTATTTGAATTCTCTTGTTTATTGGAAATGACTGAATCCAAGGTTGAGATATTCACAAGAACAGGAAGGAAGAGAGAGAAAGTCACTGTCCCCGTGGGGGAACAGCTTACACCATCAGATGCCTTGATTACTAATCCCCTTCTGAGTATCGTTGTCCTCATAGTAAATATAACTACAGGAAGTAATGATTTCTGCTCCAAATTATGTGGATGTTTACATTTCTTGTCAACTGAGTAATAAATTACCGATCAAAGATAAACTGTATGAAAGAAAAATAGAAGCTTCTTTATTACAGCAGTGAGAAAGAGGAAATGGTGAGTCCCAGCAGACTTATGTACCTTGAAACCCACCCCCCCGCGCAAACTCGCCCCCACCAACCCCAAAAAGGACTGACTGCCAAGATGGCTGCTTGAGCTCTAGTGCTGCGGGTCTTGACCCTGTGCATGCTGCCAGACACCATTTCTCTAAAAAATGCGTCTTCAGATCTTGGCATAATTTCTCATCCTCTCTTCCTGTCCTCCTCGCAACATCTCTCTCTGTCTCTACAGTTCACCTCTCTGTTATTTTCTCCAATGTAGGTCACTGGGAAGATAGTGCGGTGTGGCCTATCTTTCAAATTCCTGTAAGTTTGCAAGAGCAATACTTGCTTTTGAGGATGAATTTTGTGGGGGCTGGGTATGTTGGGCTCCTCCCTACAGGTTTATCATGTTGGCAGCCACGGATGGCTCTTTTTTTAGGGTTGTCCTCCCATGCGTCTGGACCTCTCAAACATAGTGGCATGAATCCTCGGAAAACACTCTACTCAAATCGAGCTATTAACACAGAATGTCAAGTCTAATTGTGGGCCGTACAGTGAGTGTTTTAGGTCCTTCTGACCTCACGCTGAACTACGCCGTAAATGAAACAACACATGATCTCGCTTTTTTATTTCATGGAAAGCTGCGATGAAATGTGGGTTAGCGGGCAACAGAGGAGTTTTGTAAGCCGCACTTTGCAAAGTGAAACGTCGTCTATTGGATTTTCAATTGGAGCATGCCTCACAAATGTAAAGCCGTGTTTTATTTAGCCAAAGCAGTTTATTGTTTGTGCGTCTATAAGCCAAATACGGCAATAGCTCTGTCCAACTTCAACGCTTCGTGTTGAATATATAGCTTTTGAGTTCAAAATAAGTCATTACATTTGACAAGTCCCTATAATAACTCCTGATTTATTGTCTTAGAAAAGTGGAATAATAAGTTTTCTGTCTTAAGCCAATCACTGAGAGTTTTTATTGGATTTTCCCACTCGCCTAATAAATTTGCATTATTTTGGTTTCACAGCAGCGTACACTGTATACCGCAAAATTGTTCTTGCAGCTTTCATTTTCCATCATTTATAAGGAAAACCAAAAAAGCATTTACGTTACTTCAAGTCACATTATACCTTTTCCTTTATTATAGCAGGCCAATGTGAACCCCTGTCACTTGGACTTCTGGTACGTGTGTAGTTTCACTCTTTCCTCTCTCCTAAAAAAGAAACCCCAAGTTTGTTTGTACTCATTTTGTAAGTGCTCGCGATGATAGTTTTAAAATTAAAGGCTGTACTGTAACCATTAGTGTTTATATTTCATCATCCCAACCCGACACCCTTTTCCACTCTTCCACAGGGTGGAACCACCCTGTAAGGTTGCAGGCTAGCCAAGGCAAAAGCTTTTCAGTACGGCTGCAGCGGACTTGGCAAACCCTGGTAAGATTCCCCGCTACTCAATGGGACATACCAAGTTCTTTGCCAAGTCAAATAACACATTAAGATTTAAGTGGGCCAGTATAATACAGCCAACCCTCTCATCTTAGAGTCGGTACTTCTCTTTGTGCACTAGAGTGTGAAAATTGGTCTTGTTCTTGGGGACTTGCTCTATTTTTTTCTTCTTCTTCTTCTTTCATAATTATTTGGAAACAGGTCATTTGGGTGTGGACGCTATAACTCCACCCCACCGGTTTTTCCCCCTCATAACTTCACATTCACTGCTTCATCAGTTTAATTCCTTCTTACCTCCCAGACTCTTTCGCTGCTTCACCAGAACTGCTTCCTTCTATCTGTGTGTCTGAGGTTTCAAAGAATTCAGTGGTCAGGTTATAGTCCCTTGAAGTGATTGGCATTAATTCAAGACCCTGCCTTCCTCTCTTTTGCTCCTTCTGTTCTTTCTGTCTTTCTTCTTCAAGTCGTGTGTTTTTTATTATTCCACTGACACTTCACCTCGGTTTTCTTTTTTGTTGTACTATTTTTTCTGTTATTATAAAAAGTCAAACAGGAATACATCCAATATCTATCTTAAATAAAGAGAATATTATTATTTACTAATTGAATCCAAACAGCATCTGTAATATTGTAATAATGTTTTCCAGACTTTTAGCTTTCACATCATTTCAAGGAGATTTTTTTTAAAAAAGAAAGCGTGTGAAATATGTACACTGGAATTTTTCAGTGTTGAAAAATGTTCTTTGTGCTCTCTCTGACATGTTCTGGAAACCGAGCATGGTTTAAGGTAAAAAAAAACAAAAAACATTGAAAAATCATTTTGCGACAAAATTCACTATACATTTGTGCACAAAGTGACTCTGAAAATGTTAGTTGAACCCAAAACCAAAAAGATGTAATTGTGGAATGAACTATAATGCCCATGCGTTCAAAGCCAGTAACATTCAGGGCTTGCATGCATCTTAGCAGCTACATCAGGGTGTGATTGTTTTTGGATTGAGACAGAAATGGCCTTTAAGAAGCATTTCTCAAAAACTGTTGTGATTTGATTACACCCCTCTTATTGTGGGTGGACGAGACCAGTCTGTAAACACGCCATTTATCTGTCATTATTCATTGCAATTCCACTGATCACATCTGCTGCTTCTATCAAAATCATTTAGCTCTAGATGATGATTTTGTTTTTTGCGAGGGAGTCCCCTGAAGCCCACAGCCAAGTAATGTCTCGTTGTGAAACACATTTTTTTGAAAACAATAAGCCTTAACAACGGCTAAGTGGGTATGATGTCTTAGCTTTTGTGGCGTTTTGCTAAATTATGGGAATAATACACTAGCTGGAAGCCAGTGTGGTCAAGCATAGCAAATTGGGGCCATGGGCCAGAGAATAGTTGTAACACATTAGCTGCTGCCACAAAGAGGTCAAACTGAGCTGTGTTAGCGTGTGTTTGCAAGGTTTCATTTTGTGTATGTGCTCTGTGCGTGTAGATGGTTACACCTTGTTACATGAGGCTGTACAGTAGGATAGGGTCCAAGTTCTTAAAAGCAGTTTTGCTATCATAAACAGCAGCCTGAGCAGTAATTTTGCAACTGAATAGAAAGACATCATAAACACAAGGACTAAACTTTTCTTGACTTAAATATTGTCGTAGTAAATATTGCAGTTTAATATTCAGGGTAAATTTTTTCTTGTGATCCAGTTTCCCTTCCACACTCTTTTTATTCATTTATTTGCAAATAAGCAATCACATCTCTTGACTATACAGATGCAGCGATGCACTTACTGTACCTATTCTTCCAGAAATTAAAAGAACAAAGAACACTTCAGACCTTCCACCCTCACACCTGAGATGCTAGTGAGACAAAGAAGACAGATGAGGTGAGACAAGTCGAGGACACGGGCATTTAACGAAATAAGACATCCTTGTTTCAGAGCTGCCGTTTTAAAGCAATTAAATATGACGCATGACACAGCTGTGTCATCTGTCCATTGTTTTGTTTTAGCCTGCCATTGTATGTTTTGCTCTCTGTCAGACGAACAGAGCAGTGTTCATGACAACAGTGTGACAAGATGTACAGATATTATACAGTTGAATTTTTTTTCTTAATTTACCATTCACACAAAAACGTCAAGGACAGAAATTTTGATCTTTGAGTTGTTTGGATAACTAATGAAAGTGATCAGTGCCAAAACAAAAAACAGCTATATACAAGCTCTGGTTTGTATATTTCAGTTTTTTTGTGTTTTTTATTTCATTTTAAATAATTGTTCAGATTGTTCTAGGACACATTTGCATACACACAGCACAAATCTTCAAATCTGAGTGATCAGATTGCCAAAGACACATGTTAAAGCCCGGTGTGTCCTTAAATCTTGTGCATCCTCTTTCCTATACACGCCACATAAACATGTGCATTAGCCAGTAATGTTTCATAGCTACTTGAGAGCATCTGAGCTACTTTGATAGTCACTGAAGTGATATTTCTTTAACATTGTTTAGTTTAGTTTTTCTTTTCTTCTCTTTTTTCCTGCACCATACAACGATGTTTCAGGGCTAGAGTGCTGTTGGGCTGCTGCCTCTCTCAAGAAATGAGACTGCAGTTTCAAGAATGGGTATAAAAATATAACCTTATTTTTATCTATGCATATGTATTTTTTTTCAAACTGCACTGAAACCACAATCACAGTATCGCCATGAGATGGAGAGTTCAAAAACATGCAACAGTTTCTGATAGCTCTTTTAGTACAGTGATCTTAGATGTGCCATTTTGCCCTCTTCACAAAGCGACATTAAGTTAGTACATGGGGTGCAAAGATAGAAGACGAAAGATAGCTGATACATAGATACACACTGTGTAACAGAGACACGGTGAAAAAAGAGAGAAAGTGTCAGGACAAAGAAAGTTTGTAGAAATAAGGTAAGGAATTACGGGATCGGAAGGGCAGGCAGAATCAGCAGGAAGTACTCAGAGTCCAGCTGGTTCCCGACTCTCAGGGTCTACTTCAAGGACCTCTTCCCGTTTCTCTCCCTCTCTGACACACACACTTACTACACCCACACATACACACACAGTAACACTCTCCTCCATTGCTCATTGTCTGCCTCCAATCTCCCTGTATCCTCAGTCCCCACTTCGTCTCCACCCACCTTCCCTTTCTTTACTTTTGCTGTATCTGTCATTTTCACCCCCCTCCCCATTTTTGATCCACTAGCTGATAATGATGAATTTCCCTCAGCTGTATAAGAGTTGGCAGAAAAAGTTTGCTCAGCAAACTTTTGAAAGTAAAGTGAAGAGAGCGCAGCTTATAATATGCATACAAGTTCAACATGTTACTGCGTGAGACAAAGACATTTTTCCTCATTTAACACCTTCTGAATGTGTTCTGCAAAGTAAGCTTTTCAAAGGAAACCTACATTTGTTTTTGTTGTTAAACCGGCTTCGATCATTTATTCATCACTCTGCTGTTTTAAATGATCTATGGACCATGTCACATGGTCTATGGCTCTACCTAGCTTTGGGGTTTTGATTTTCATTGAAAGATCACGGACTAAATTCAGCAGAAACTAAAAGGAAACTTAAAATGAAATAAAAATATTTAAATAAACTCTAGATTATTCACCACGATTATTAACCTCTGATTTTGTAATTATCAAACTATTCTCAGTGACATTTTTGAAGATAATCTCTTCTATTTCCACATCTTTAACATAAGAGATGATATCATAAGATAAGTAAATACATACGTTGACTGTGGTGAAGCATGCTTTACATTGAATCACCAAAATTCTAGCTCTTCAAGAGTAGCTTTAACACCCCCCCCCCCACACACACACACACACAAAAAGCAAAACATTTGATGACCTCTCCTGCATCCTTAATGACAAGCTTTGATGCCTCAGTATATATCAATTAAAAAACAGTTCAGAAACAAGCCTCAGGGGTTAGTCCTAGTAGACTTTCAAGGGGCAAAAAGCTAAAGTGTGATTCCTGGTAGCTAATTCATATTCATCAAAAATTATTATACTCTGGAAATAATGATAATATTTTCCACTGTATGCTTTTAAAGTCCACTTTCATTTTTATTTTTATTTACTTTTCATTTATTTTTTGGGGAAAAATTTGCAAAAATGATTCAGATATGAAATATGCACATTACCTTACTTTCATCTTTGACCAAGGCAAGCATTATACAGGCTAGCCAGATGAGGTCTCTCTGGCTTCTGGCTTGTTTATCTGTTCTATATGTTCCATATCTATAATTAATGTTTTCTTATGGAGGATGCTAATTATTTTTCTCACCAGCACTTTGTTTTGATTCATGCAGTTCAACATCACTTGAAAAAATCTTACTAATTTCATTCATCCAGACACTTTCTCGCTGCTTACACAGTATTCTAAAGCATCAGCACCCCTGGGCACATTTTTAGATACAGCTGTTCACATCCTCATTAGTATATACACAGATCACCACATCTGTTGGTGATTTTGTTTTGTGCTAACTTGTTTGTAATTGAAAAAGCCCTTCTTTGGTCAACAGAATGCATTCCCCCTGTTTTTTTTTTTTTGTTTTTCTTTGTTTGTTTTCTACCATGACACAAGATCAAGGTCATAGCAGACCTACACCAATCCTAAAATTCCATCTAGATTAACCTGAAGTAACAAACATTTCTCAAAAAGAAATAGAATTCCACCCAGATAATGTTCAATGTAGTGATTTCTATCACTAGTACAAGAAAATGTTGGAAATCCCAAACATAGCAAATATGACAACTTTTTATTTGATCATGCATACACTTGAAGGAACCACAGCAATGTTAGATTTAATTAATTAATTCATAAAATTTCTTGAGTTACTACATATTTATTCACATTTAACAAAAACCCCAACCTGTACCTATCTGTATCCTATTAAAGTACTGTGTTACCTAGACTACAGACAGGATAAGTGTGACTCATCCACTGTTGGCGACTGAAGAGTAGGTGAAAAAGGTCAGCAGGTAATGCTCTCTTACATAATTAATGTGGAGCCATGTGTAGCAATTAATTGAATGAAGAGGATTTTTGTATAGTGTCACAAAACAGAGTGTTTTTTTTTTAAGTTTGTGTAACATGTAAACCACTGTGTGTTTCCAAGTATCACCAAGGCGTTATGTTTTTGTGTTTTCTGATGTGTTTCTGTCATAATTGCAAGGAGAAGGACCCAAAAGAATCTCTCAAAAGACAAGGTGCATACAAGGAGGACAAACAAGAACACCACTGAGGAAACTGAGGCTTTTTATGCACACTGGGGGCAAATCGGGGGGAAGCGGACACAGGAGGATAACAAGATGCTGCTGAAACTAATCAAGGCAATAACTGGACTGGGTAAAGACTGTAGGCCTAACAACCAGATAGAAGAGGACTCTGGTACAACAACATAATTGAAATCAAAGCAGAAAATAAACAAAAACCTGACTCCACACAAAAACAGAGAAACTAGGGATGTAAAAAAATGAGAAATGACCAACCTTCTGTAATAGTGATAATAATAATAGAGTCAAAGAAAGCCAAAAGCCAGGAATCATGAAACTTTCTCTGTCTGTCAGGGTGTATTACAGTCACCGCACCAGACCTGCTGGTCCACTCTGCTCTGCAGTCTGGCGTCTTTGTTGTAGTCTTTCCTTTTAGTTGGTTTTACTTCCTTTGTTATCATTCAACTCTTTTCTGTCTTTTCATTGTCATTTTGTCAGTTTGTGTATGTACAAAGCCATTTAAATTGCTTAGTATTCATCACTTGTGTTCCTTGTGTCTTACTTAATTTACTTGGCTTTTAAATGTATGTGTTTTCCTTGGACTGTATTTGTCCTGTGACTAGGTCCTCATCTCTGTACTTCACCTGGACAAGTGGTTTCTCTCACTGCTGTCATTTGCCTCTAGGGTTTAGATAACTGCCTGCAAAATTGACCCTAAGATTAGATATTGCCATAACACAATGCTATACCATTAAACTGGGGGGAACAACTACTATAATGCAGCAGAAATGTGAAGCACCTGGCTAATTGGCCTAAAGCTGGTAAGTACAGTAATTCAATTCCAAAGCCTCTTTTGGTCCCCCTCTCCCCTTTTTTTGCTCTCTCTTCTTCTGAACCTCGATCCCTCACTCTGGGATTATGTGCAGGTTACAGAGCTAGCACAGCGTGGATTAGCAGGGTCGCTCCTCCATGCTTGGTGTCTCTCTTAATGTGATTATGCATCATCAAGCTTGTTTACTGTTACCTAGTTCATTGTTGAGAACTGACAAAAGTTCAGCCCCCTTCAACCCACTTACTGGTGCCCACGCCCACACACTCTTACGGCGCTTAAACTGTCAACCCCACCACAACCACTCGTTCACTCACAAACAAACTACACATAATTTTCATATCTGCAAATGGCAAAAAATCATCAGTTTATTTGAAAAAGAAGTCCACATTTTCTCTTTTTGCAATAAAACAAAATGTAGCAGGCCTATTTTTCACCTGGAGTGTAATTATAAGACAGTGCACTACATATCACATATCTGTTCCCTTCAGCGAACCATCTTAAAGTCTCATTCGCCGCCTTGAAGAAGCCTAATGAAGCCATCAAGACAGTCTGTTTGTACAGAGCTTGGTCTAGCTCTGTCAGACTACCCTGCCTTGCACTCCATCAGTGCTGAATGAGCCTCTGTGTGGCCTGAGGGGGGGGGTGACTTAGACTCGGTGTGTCATTAGCTATTGATGTTATTGGCTCATTATCTCCCAATTAGACTGCTATCAGAGCTAGCTGCCGTTTTCATTACGACGTAGACCTCCACGATCTAACAAAGACCAATGCCACTGATTAAAGATGGTTTCAGCATTAACATGTATGGTGAGGTCTTTGAACTCTGGGTGATATAGTTAGAGTGGAGGTGATATAACACAATGAGGCTGATTAGAGAGGGCATGTCTCTTATTGTGCCACTTACTAAGGTTAATGCAGAGTAATACTGATTAATGCGTTCTTGGTTGCACATTTTGTTAACATGTACAGTCAATTATGAAACAGGATGGCAACAATTAAGCTTTTAAAAAATAGAATAGACAATCAATTTTGTGCCACCATTTTCTTTCCAGATGTGTAAGCACCTGCTTTCTATATATTAAAACAAAGTGTCAAAAAAAAGAGTCATAAATATGAATCTTTTAGATGTATTGTAAGTCTCATACTACCTTGTAGTCACGCTGGCCTCTCATATTTTTTAACATAATTTTTTAACCCCACTGTCCCCGCACGCTCTGTTAAAGTACAACTTAATTTCTGTGTGTGTGTCTTGTGTTGAAGGGCTAATCAGCTCTGTTAATCACCCAGTGTGGGTCAGCTTGTAAGGCAGGGACAGAAGTCGCCTCTCCTTAGGTAAATCAGAACAAGGAAATAAAGTCATGCAAATTAGAGGCCTAGAAAAAGATTACAGTCACGATGTTTGTCCTTCACTTTGACCATGGAATCAGTGCCAGCTGGGCAATACTTCTCCCTCAAGTTGTATTACTTTTTTAATTAATCCACCACAGATTTCTTAGAGTGACGTGATACATTAGAGTTGTCTGTTAAATGCTATTAATAGTCTAGGTTTGTTGCTGGAGAATATAGAAGATAATTAACACGTCTCTCTTATGTCAGTTTTTATTTTGAGATTGTGTCTTTTAATCAAGTAATCATAACAAACTGGACCTGTAAGCATTAGGCATGTTTATGTTATTTTAATTAATTAAGGAATCAAACAACATAGTACAGTAACTGGTAGCTTGAATATTGGTATGCACGTGTGCATTTATGTGTGTGTGTTTTTATGGCTTTGCCGCTGTGCTGCGTTTCTGCCTGTTTACCCGTTAGAGGGGTTAGTTTCCTGATCCGTGAGAACTCTAAGTGTCTGCCTGATGATTAACTCCACATCGCAGCACAACGTCTTCCCCCTCACTGCATAAATGGCCTTTAATTGAGGGAGCTGGCTCCTTAGCAGGGAACCTCTTTCACTCTGTCGATTAAAACGTCATTTTACAGCCAAAAAAGAAACACGTTCCCAATCACTGCCCTTGAATTATTGTTCTGTAGCTCGAGGCTTGTATTTTAAAGTCACTGAATAATTGCAATCAGATTATTCTAATCAAGTGCTGGAACAGTAATTACAGGTTGCAGTCATTTAAGCTGCCCTGGAAGTCCCATACACACTGCTGGTGAGCATATTAAAAGTTTATGTCGCAGGAGATAAATTTAATGAAGAGGATTGTAATCTTTCAGCTACTTTTAGATAGGTTTCACACTTGTATGAGGACCTGAGCCCTCGGAGTAGGTATGCTTACGGCAGTTACGGTGGATATTTTCTGTACCCTATGCCATTCTCCTCCTGCCCCCTCAGTCCCCTCAGTCAACCAAGCCCAGGCAATAAACAGTCCTCCCAATAGGACTAGACGCGTTTCCACCCACTCATCTCTCCCCACTGATAACCTCATCTGTGCCCAGGTCTGGATTTCATGTCAAAGCAAACGTTAGGTGACTTAGTGCTGTGCCAAGCTGTCAGAGAGGCATGAGAATTACAATCTGGAGGTCTGTGTGACAGTGGAACCGTCTCTCCTAATCCTGTTTACGCACATCCGCATCACCCTGTTCCAAAACAGAAACTAAGTGTGTGCGCTTTTTTTCTTTCTTTTTTTTTTGTCTGTGTGTGT
The DNA here is from genome assembly GCF_018398535.1 of Haplochromis burtoni. Lineage (NCBI taxonomy): Eukaryota > Metazoa > Chordata > Actinopteri > Cichliformes > Cichlidae > Haplochromis > Haplochromis burtoni. The sequence goes on along the minus strand of NW_024582424.1, from coordinate 777,537 downwards.
GCGTGCATGCATGTGCATTCATATATGTGTACTTGTTTTCATCAGTGTGTGAGTTTGTTTGTGTCTTTGTGGCTACAGTATGTCTTTGGCTATGTGTAGCGCACACATAGCATGTGAGTCTATGTATTGTGTTGATGTGGAAGGTGTCGTACATGCCCTGAAAGTATAATTCAATATGACTAATCATGGTGGTGGCTGCCAACCCAGCAACACTGGCTGACAGACTGGGCCCACAGCTAATTAGATAAGGTTACAATGCTCTTGAGCTTAGATTCAGGTTCAACAGCAGCATAGTGCAACAGTGGTAGCGTAGGGGTGGGTGATCTTGCCAGAAGATCATATTATGACTTTTTTGATGGGTAGAATCCTGATGTGGAATATGAATCACAGTTCTCCCCTTGATAAATTGAATTCCTCAGATCACATGATTAGTTGTGGATCATGGTTGCCAGGATGACCACTTTATCAGTCAAAATAAAAGCCCATGCATCGCTTTCTCTCTGATTTTATTTTCAAAGTTCTGACCAGAAGTGGTCATTTGTATCTTTGCTGCTTTGACACTTTTTTCATCTCCAGCTTTTGCATAGTTAGTAATAGGAAAATAGCTGTCCAAACCTACTGCTTATGATGATTTTTTTAGTCGCTGAGTACCTGTTAGTACTATTCTGTCCTATCTCATGATTTCCTAAAAGCGGTTCACTTGCCAGGTTGCTGATGGGATTTTCTTTAGCCATCCCTCTTTTCATTTGCTCTCAAGGAGCCAGATTTTCTGGGATTTTTTAAAAAGTGGTCTTGAGCAATATTTCTCCACATTTTTTTAAAGTTTTTTCTTTAGATGAGGGCTGCTTTTTATCCGTCTTCAATCCAGTCCTTGTAACTGGACCATTTTCATTTTTTCAATTTTGTTTTTAGTTATGTTTCTTAAGCCACTTAGCTCTGACTTATAAGTCAGTCAAAAGGCACACGACTCAAGGGAGGAACCAGTATTGTTTCTACACTTACCAACTAATAATAAACTGTATTATTAGGAACTTGTCACAAAACACATTTGTTCACATTTCTTTAGCTGAATCTATGAAAAATGCCCAAGTTAATGCAATTTGGCAGGAATAAAATAGTATTTTTGCTCTTACAAGGTCATTCCCAAAGACCTGTTAGCAGAAAACCTGACTTATCTTAGCATGGTGAGCAGTGTGTCCTTAAGAAATTAAGGAAATTGGACAATTGTCAGGCCTAAAAAACTGTAGGAGATGAGGAGTATCTGAAAGTCGTGTTCCTATCTGGCTGTTTAGTTGGTGCATCTACGATTTGCTTCATCACAAATGGTCTCTCTCTGGAGGATGGCTGGAAAGGGAAGCGAAAAGAAAGCGAAGCAGGGAGAAAAGACCGAGTTATGCCAAATTACAGAAGAACTGCACTGAAATCAGTGGCAACGGGTCTTATGAAAGGATAAAGAAGAACAAAAGGCTGCCACCATCCAAAGAAGAGCTTTGAACATCCTTTAAGATGCCTGGAGAAGTATTCTTGAAGACTACTTAAAAAAATGATAAGAAAGCTTGCCCAAGAGATTTTAAGCTGGCCATGCTACGTAATGACTTTCAAGCTCATTAGAACTGTACAAACTATGTACTGTATTACTATTTACTTTCCCAGCACAATATAAAGAAATTTGAGGTGACTCAAGACTTTTGCAGAGTACAGCACTCCTACTCTACTCTCTGTGCCTTGTGACAACAGTCCTTGTATTGCTCTCTGGGAATTCTGCTATGAGCTAGAAGATTTGGTCCATGCACTCCAAGTCAGTGAGATTTCACAGCAGAACAAAGACTGCCATCACCAACTGAAGTTCAAGACAGTGGCATTAGAGCACAAACTAGCTGACTGAAATTTCAAGTTAAAATACATATAGCCTACACTTAAATCATGTTCAGTTAACACAACATGAAGTACACGAAGGTTGATGAAAATCCACCAGCACTTGAGCTATCTACAATATTATTAATAAATTTAGTATCGCTACACACTACGTAGAGAAGATTATGGGCTGTGGATGCTGTGAAGGTTAATATGGCATGCGAGAAAACAAGAAGCCCACTATTTCAAACAGCGTTTGTTACAAATAACAATGCAACATGTTAATAAAATGTACGCTCGGGTTTTTACTGGTTCAAAACTGGCTCTGGGGATGCCATCATACATAACAGTGATTGTTGTTAATACAGTGAGTTTGCCATTATGTGTATTCATTTTTTTGCCATTTTATTACCAAAAAAGTATTTAAGCTGTCAAGATGTATAAGTTGACTCTTTTTACATTAAATAATTTGAAAAAATAGTGTTTTTCTAATTAAGCGATGATTTTCTATATTCAAATTCCTTCACTGTCTTTGTATCCTATACACATGGTGCAAAACTAGAAGGAAATGCAGTGTGACAGGAAAACCTTTAAACGACAGAAGATTTTAACTTGCACTCCTTGAAGAAACGTGAAAACACCTGCATTGCAACTTTCTGGTAAATTGACAGATTTTGTGTGTTTGATATACAGGAACAGGTGTTTAAAGCCTCAGTGTATGTTATACATCCTTTCACGATGTTTTTAAAGCTGAAAACTGTTCATCTTGATTCTGCCATCCCGCCTTATTTTTAAATGCAGATCAATGTCAATATATTATGTGTTTCCTCTTTAGATGGAGTTACTGGAGCAGGAAATCCTCAGAGTATTTAAACATGCTTATCAGTCAGCTGCTAAAGTAAAAGAAAAGGAAGAAGGAATGATGAGAGTGCAAGAGGCAAGGGTTGTCATCAAATGGTTAAGATAAAACTGGCAGGTTATTACACTTTTTTCCATTTCAAAGTCCAATATAAAATTTCTATTATAAGGACAATTAATTACCCCTGCAAAATGGCAAATGTGCATCCTTGTCAGGTGGAGTGTACTCTGATGGCCTTTCCTCAAACAGAGAATGTGAAGATTTGATCTCTTCTAATGGTTCTGCAGGAAAGGGTAATTACGGCATGGTCAAAGCTAATTTGCTTTCTGCCAGATGAACTGTTGTATTTTATTGCAGTCTGACATTTTAAAGTAATTATGGCACTGTTGACCCCAGACAATTTCAGTTGTAGCATGGTCTTGGGTGATCCTCGCTCTCTCTTGCTCTCTGTCTTTCTCTCTCTCTCTCTGAATGGAAGTCAGAGGCGTAACAAGGTAATGACACGGAGGGAGAGAGCCATATGGGGTCCTCCATCCAGCTCGCAGCCTCAAACCTTCACATCATCATTACCCACCATGCATTTCACATTGACTTTGCATCCAGATAGAAATATACGCCAGTGCAATGATAATATGTGTGTGGGCATGTGTTTTCTTCCGTGTGCATGTAGGTCAGAGTACACGCTCGTTTGTGCGGGTTGCAAGGGTAATGTGTATTGTCCTTTCATCCCCGTGTTGCATTCATAGTCTATCCCATAGATCCGTGTATCGATGAGTGTGTAATTATGTGCCCCAGTGATCATCTCTCTGTTTCTTTACTGCACAGGAATTAAGTAGGCAAAGGTCAGTGTGTGCTCCCTGAAAATTGCCTGCAGAAAATCATATGGCGATGAGAGCAATTATGGATTTTTTTTCTCCCCCTCTCAGGACCCTTCTCTCTCCCTCGTACTCTTTCTCTCAGTGTTTCTCCTTTTGTCAATGAACATTTGAGCAGATGTCAATCGATGTTTGCTTCCAGCAGCAACCTCCGTATTTGTACTGCAGCAGCCCCATAAATTATCTCTCCTGTATTCTCCAGTTATTTTGGAAGTGCTCGCAGACACGGGAACACACTCGCACACAGCGAAAGTGTTGCGAATCAGTGAGAAAGTATGCTAATGAAAACAATAGTAAGGAGATGCTTCATTAACCTAGAAGATTATCTGATGAATTGTACTAGGAGCAGCAGGAGCAGCATACAATATATACTTTATACGTTTTCATATTTACTGGCACTGTATTTAAAACTTTGTAAAAGTAATACATACCTCTAACCAAAGTATTGCTTGGTGTTGACATTGTAATTCTAGTTGGTTGTTAATTTTGTGAATTTAGCCATAAAGGGAAAATGGGTAAAGAGGGAAGCTCTATCCGTCTGTCTGGCTCAATCCATTTTTCCCTATCCTTTGCTAACCGTACTCTTCCATCCCCTAATATCACTCTGGATCTAATAAAGACTGACACTTGTGACACTTCAAACATGTCACCACCAAGAGCTCCTGGCTAACAAAAGAGCCCCTAGCGCTACACGTTTTAATGGTGGACCAGAGCAGGCCGGTGCAGCCCGGCCCAGCAGGTGTCTCCCACACATCCTGGTACTGAGAAACGGTCCCTCTCATTCAGTCTGTCACTGAACACAATGGCACAAAAAGCCCTCGCCTGATGTGTGCATAATAGCCACCGTGCACAGACGGGGCCTATAGCTTAGTGATGGCCAGTGTCTTAGAGGAAAATATACAGTATGTGTAAACATGGATTAGAGGCACTTTGGAATGGGCGGTATCAACGACACCGAGGGGATGACACGGATTAAGAGAAGTTGCTTCTGTTTTTGTTTTTCGGTTTAGCTTGGGTTATGAAAACGTGTATTGAAAATTTATGCACATTTTTACTTTAAAAAATATTTTATTTGGTTAATTTTTTAGTTATTCTGATGTACTGTTTAGATTTTAATGGACAAGTTTACGGTGATTAAAAGCCAGGCATGCTGAATATTTTGCTACCACTTTCTCTTACCAGCATCTCAGCTGTACAGTTGAAGTTATTCCTAATACAAAAGGGTTCTGGGACCTCTACAACCTCTATAAACAACTGGATGGAAGGATCAAAGGCAACAAGCCTGTTCTCTGCTGCCTGTAGGGGTTGTAAGTGAATATATACCCTGCTGTGCATTGTGTGGCTGAGATTTCTTCTCTTTTCTCTCAAAGAATACCATGCCTAATTATAAAAGCCTTGTCAGTTGCCTGATACAACTTTGATAATGTGAGCCTCTAGCTTAACGTGCAGTACAATTATGTTTTCAGGAAGCAAAGCTATAGTTCTTGCTAATCACATTCACCTCAGTAATCTAATAATAACTCCATCTCCTTTCATTAATATGTATTGAAGTCTTTGCCAGGTGATGGCTTTGTTAACAATGTCGAAAAATACTCTAACTGTAAAATTGTCATATCATCAGGATATACTGTGTTCAGGAGAGTAATTACTGTTGAGCTCAGCAATGTTTTAATCACATTATCAGTAGCCTTTTCAAGCTCAGCTCTTAAGTATTCTGGTTAACCAGACAGACTGATGGTAATGCTTCGGTATTCCCGCTTGTGTGCGTCTGTGTTTGATTATGCCTTTTTTTTTAACACATTTTGGAATCCATAAACTGTTATTTGTCTGTTTTTTGGCCTCCACATGAAGAAAAAATGTTAAAGAGCTCATAAACCCCAGGTGCAAGGTCTTGAGTTATGGTCATGGAGTACTTGGTATACAGGGAGTGCAGAATTATTTGGCAAGTTGTATTTTTGAGGAATAATTTTATTATTGTACAACAATGAACCCAAAAAACTCATTAATATCAAAGCTGAATGTTT
>NW_024582424.1:756573-770678 GCF_018398535.1 Haplochromis burtoni | reverse complement strand
TTGATGTCATTAGACCACACCCCTTCTCATTACAGAGATGCACATCACCTAATATGCTTAATTGGTAGTAGGCTTTCGATCCTATACAGCTTGGAGTAAGACAACATGCATGAAGAGGATGATGTGGACAAAATACTCATTTGCCTAATAATTCTGCACTCCCTGTATAGCCGGCTACCACGTAAAATTCTGCACACTTCCTGTTTCTTCTTCAGTTTATTTTGTGAAGATGTCCTAATTAGTACTTCTGTACTTTCATTTGTCATTTGTTTAGAATACTGTATGTGTTTGTTGATGACAGAGACAGTGAGTCCCTCGTCTTGAAGGAAGTAAATGTGGAAGTGCATATATTTGTTTAACGTCTGCTATTTTGCACCACACAACAAAACTGTTTATGTGCACTCAGTGATTCCTTTACATCAGTTAAAGACGACGCATATGCAGCATCCGCACATTTTGCAGTTCTTTGAAACTGTTTTCTCGTTTGTATGTTGTGTTCTCCATATCTGTTTCGTTCTCCGTATTTGAACCACACGAGGAATATTTTTATCATGTACATCACGGTTCACGATGCTGCTCTTTAACATAAAAAGGTAAACCACATGGTTTTGTTATTGCTTATTAATTTTGTGATTCAACCCGTTCCTTTATTTGAATCAGAGTATCAAACTCATGGGCAACTGTTAACTGCAAGACTGAAACTCCAGCAGACTTAATTAAAACAACTTAAGGAGATTGTAGAAAATTGAGTTGTCTAAAATCACATTGTGACATCTTCTGGCATTATTATGGCGCTAATGTAATGATTTGTTCCTTAAGCACTTGTGGATCAAACTAAGGCTACAGGTTAGATTAAGTCCCTGGAGGTGATGATGATGATAATGATATGACTACTGTATTAGCTTAGGCTGGTTCCAGCCTGTCTGGTCTTGAATGTGCCTTAGAGCCCCCATCCTGATTACTGTTGGATTAGGTTCTTAGTATGAAAAATGGCTCTTTAATTCATCATGCAATCAACCAACCATATAATTTAAATACTTCTAAGGGAATTAGTGTAATGTTATGATAATTGCTATACAATTCAGTACAATAATTTTTCCCCTGGTCAGAATTACTCAATTTTTCACAATAAATGTGGTTGATGTGAAGAATTTAATTGGTTTATAAATATTTTAAAATAATAAGTAATCGGAGAAAGGTTGTTGGCATTTTTCATTGGAAATGCAAAAATGTATCTGTTCAACATTAACTCTAACAAACCATAAATATGGAAGAAAATTTTCTTTTTCTTTTTCTTTTTCTTAAAATTGAAAACGATGAGCAAATTTGTAAATACCCCAAGGTCCTGTATTGCAACTGCATAGATGAGGTGGGAGAAAAACACATGTTGGAGTGAAAGCTGGAGGTGAAGGAAGTCAAGATTTCCATTTCCTGTTTTCTTTGTGTGTTATACATCCAGGTCATCACCCCGTTTGCAACATAACCTTTGTGCTTTGCCTCATAGCGGGGCTGAGTGTCTAAAGGTATTGTGTGCAAGATGGTGAACACACACACACGACTGATATTTTTTGTATTTGTACTTCTAGTAGCCTTCGTGTATATGTGTTCATGTGTATAGCGGGGGCAGGGGCATTGCTTTCACAGCCCATCACCTTCACTTCCACACCCAATTTGTCATGAGTGTCACGCGTCAGGGTGAAAGCTGAGGGAGTCACCACAAGAAAATGGCTGCTTCCACATCACAAATGGGAAAAGAGAAGGGGCAGTGGCTCGGGAAAGGTGGCAGAGGTGTTGCAATGTGGCCAAAGCAAGACAGTGAGAATGGAAAAAAACTAATAAATGTATAACACACCGCTGCCCTCTCCTCTGATTGTGTGAAAGCACATGGCGACAACTCAGCATCCACCATCAGTAACCCGAAAGTAGTTTTCCCCGGTGTTGTGCAGTGGCAATGCTAAGTGAGTGGGTGTGGTATATGACATGGCTGCCAAGGTTCTGACTCTGACTGATGAGCTGTGCGGTTGGTACTGGGCATCTATAAACATCTGCCTTGCTTTTGAGTGACAGGTCATTAGCAGTTTAATCAGATTCTAGGGTAAGTGCTGGTTTTGATTATTGGCTCGTTGTAGCCCCTCCCCGACTCTGCATGTAATTATTGCTTTCGATGGCGTCTCCCGTATTTTGGTTTTCTCTGAATTCTGCCAGGCAACGTGCTCCATATACATCAATGCAAACTGTAAAACATGCGCGCCATGTGTGGCAAATAATTTGAAAATTATTGCCAGACACAAGGTGAAAATGCACTCCAAAGACCCACGTGACAGAACTGGATGCTTGAGCTGTCTTTTCACCTCCAGGTGTGCATTTTCATGACTTTTGTGTTGGCCAAAGCTGAGTAGCTTGAAAAGCCATTACAGGGGGGTAAGACTTGTAGCTAGAGGATTATAGACTGTTGAGGTCTCTGTGTTCATCTCATGCTAGAAACTATCAGTGACATCTTCACCTGCTCAAATCCCACAGCATTACTCCCTCAACTGACTGACCCGTCTGTACAATAAGGAAAGTAACACAGACATAGATGCCACAAAGCTAATGATTAAAACAAAAACATGCATGGCTTTGTTGTGCCAGTATTTACCATTAAATGCTTAATTTTTTTATCATCATATTTTAGCATTTCAGTGACATTTTGATATTTTATGTGTTGAAATGCATATATTATTAAGTTTGGCATGTATTATTATTATTATTTTAACTTCTAATAAAAAAATAAAACTCTTGAGAGTAAAAATCTTATACAACAGGGTCCTGGCCACGAAGGACGGCAGTACAATCATACAGTAATAATGCAGTAATAATACATTAATAGCAACAACACATATAAATCCATACATCGGTTAAGCACAGGAAAAGAAAAAAAATAAGTGAATAAAAAATAAAACACATAAACAATCAAAATGTATGAACCTGAGTGTCATTAAAGTATCAGTACCTTAGTCAAGTAAATGTTTGATGCTAGAAAGGTAATAATATGCAAGCAAAGAGCACTGAAGTAATTAGGCATTGCCTTAAATTCATTACTGTAAGTGAGACCGATTTCTATCTTACAAGTAATAAGAACAACAGCAAATTTTGCTCTTGGAAGTTTATTTATTATTTGTTATGAGAAGTGTGAGGATTTTACAGCAGGGTCTCAGTCTGACCAAACTCCCTATCTGTAATTGGTGGCTACATTTAAGCAATTACAAACTTCAATAGACACATAAAGTGAAACAAAATAAATACAAAAAAAAACACCACAACAGTTTTAGCTAAATTAGACATTATTTAGACATAACAAAAGCGTCTTTTACTGTAGTCACGTCAAAGCTACCTACTCATACTCAAAGTAATTTGGCCTAATGTGAAGTAGTGACAATCAGTCTCTCATGGACGTGTATATGGCTGCTGACTGCTGTTAATCGATGATAAATACATATGTCTGGCAGGAAATCTGTGTAGTTATTTTCAGATAGCAAATGACAAACACAAGAAGGAGATGTGCAACCCCTGTTGTCTAACATTTGGTCACTGACATCAAACATGCCTTATTTTTAATTGTAAGTAAGATAGTTAACCAATTAGCACGGACACTTGTTCTGATATTAAATAGCTCATTGCTGTTTTTGTGATACACTTAGAATAATTATCACTTTTGCAAGTGGCCTTCATATATGCCCTTAGGAAACGTATGACGTTAGAAAATGTACATTTATGTATGCATACTCTGTTAATGTATAACAGTTATACATTAACAGTGTTAACAAAGTTACTGCATTCATTCTGACCCCTAGACCTACATTAATTTCCTGATACCCCATGAAATGTATATATATGAACAGAAAATGTGCAACAACCAGTTAAATAACATGACAGATGGAGTGAAGGCTATTTTTAAGACCTTTTTCAGCAGATGACTTAATTTGCAAAGGGAAAGCTGGTCTCCCTCTGACGTGCTACCTCTGTCTCTTTTTCTCTCCCTATCCCTCCCTCCTTCCCTTCTTCTCTCCTCTTTGGACTGTACCGTGACCTTCACTGACGCTCCACCTGCAGGAAGCCATGTTTGATTCTCTGTCCGCCGAGGCGCCTGCTTGACAGCAGAATGGTGTCATAGGACTGAGTGGAGGAATTTCTCTTTCTCTGTCATCATTAAGGGGCTTCCCCCTATGGTGAGGGGGATGAAAAGTACGATTTAATGTTCTCTGGAGAGTGGCAGCAGAAGAAAAGCTCAAAGCCCTGCATGCTGTTTTCTGAGTGGGTCACTCCAGCCCTTGCAGCGAATGGGATGTCCCTGAGGAATTTGCCATAGACTGCCCTGAAAGGATGGGGATTAAGACCCTTTTAAGGATGGAAATGTAACAAAAGGAGCACTTTTATGATGTAGCAGCATAAAATGAGGGGGTCCATTGTGTAACTGATTGCAAAAGATCTTTGAAACGGGCGGCCCTGCACTGCGTGCTCGCCTGGCCCAGTGGGCTTTAACGGCTTGTACAAAATGACTTGTCTACATTAGGGACAGAGTGGCTTTCGTTTAGGAGGGAATGTAAAAGATTATTGGTTTGTTTCTATTTTCACACTTTGCTCCTCCCTCTTTCTCCCTCTCTATCATTCACTCTGTCCTCTCTGTCTGCTAGCAACGTTGGCCTCAAATGCGTCAGAGTCCCACTGAAAGATGGGTAATTTAGAGCGAGAGAGAAGGTAATTAGCATGCCCTCAGGCGTGGCTAAGCTAGAATAGGAGGCACTAGCATAGTTTAGATGTGAATGGGACACACCGTGCTTGGTTTTGAGCCAATGGTGAACAGATGCTTTGACTCCACTCAAAGGAAAAGCCAGTCCTGCTAGAGAAAGAAGACGCCGAGGCAATGCCACCATGCAAGCACATATGATTGTACCTTTGAGTGTTGTAAAATGCCTTAATATGTTTTGTTTTACACGAGAAAAAAAAAGCATGTATTTTATTTCTGATTATTATGATTGAATCATGGGTAAAGACCAGCTTTGAAGTAAACAAATACATACAGGCGTTCTGTTTGGCACATATCTACCCTGACTTTGAATGTGTTGTGTTTTTATGCTGCACTTTAGTTGGCCACAGTTTAAGTGATTCGCGAGGGAGCAACACGTAGGCACCTGCTATGCATAATACTCACACAAACACACATCATTTGTGTCACTTATCTCTATTAAATGAACAGTCTATATCTGCGTTTAAATGAGCAGCCTGTTCGGACAGTAAATTAAAACTTGCTCTTTGAGTAGCAGTAGGCACATGAGAGGCCAGTGAACACTAGAGGGGGAGCTTACCCATGATGCAGCCTGAGCCGGTCTTACAGAGGGAGCTGTTCTCATGGCCCCACAACATTGACGCCTTTTGTCACCCCTCCATACTTACGTCTCTCCCTCTTCTAGCACAGGCAGTGGGACCAGAGGTCAAGGGTCGAGATGAGCGGCGGCCTTTTTGCCATTCTCCAAGAAATGAAAGCAGTAGTGTTTGTGTTTGCGAATGTGCACACTGGGGCATGAAGAGAAAAATGTAAAAGTAGTCCAAAGGTCTTTTTATATGGTTATATATCCAGGTAAATCAATGTAAAAACCCTTTCAGATGTGATATTGAAAACATAATTTTCTAATGCGCATGCATCTGTTGGGCTTTTAAGTATGTGGGTTTAGCAATGGCCTTGTTTGCACAGATAGTTGTGAACAGAGGTGTCTGTGAAGACAGGGGTGGACTGGCTGCTGAGTTGGTGAGCAGGGGGAGAGAAGTTTCGGAGGCCTCACACTGTGATAGGAGCTCTTAAAAGGCCTCTGGAGGGAGTGTAATATCAAGAGCAGGATTATTCCCCAATCCCTCTTTTCCTCCCCCTCCCTCTTTTCCTGCCCCCCTCTCCACTCTCTTTAGCTGACCCTCATCACCTCCTCCCTCACTCGCCACATCATTTAAATGTCTATAGAGTAATTGAATGAATTATCATAAAATTTTGACAAATTCATTGACTCGGCGGGGTGAGCGAGCCAAACGTTTCCTTCCATTTGCTTCTAATAAGACATGACATTTGAGATTAGTTTATGTGCTGGTTAGACATTTTGCCTTTTCCCTAGGTTCCAGAAACAAAAGGCCAATAAACGTATAAGGGGGGGAAAAAAATCTGAAATGCAACACAGGCTGCAGACTGTTAAAAGAGATTGTGGCAGCTACAGCCTGAAACGTGCCATTTATCCATTCTGTACTCCTACATATTTAAAGTGGGCTAAATTCTTTTTTAAACTTGTTTTGAAGATATGCTTCTCAAACCAGAACCAGTAGCAGGAGAAGTGAAAAAGGAACTGTTGTGGGGGATGGAATTTAGCGCTGCACAGACTGTTTTCTCTGACCTCAGTGTTCCCACATCAAAGGGCCTCCCCAGCCCACTTCCCTCGACGCAAGCTGAAAAGAGGTCTTTAGTGTGGAGGCTTGCGCGTCTGTGTATATGTGTGTGAATGTGTTGCTCCGAGACCTTCAGGCTGACTTGTTTGCTGCCAATATGTGATGGCAATACCAGGTTCTCAGGCGTCTTATGAAACCCTCTGTGCTTAGAAAGGGAGTTGCGAGGGTAATAATATTTAGTGCATTTTTTTTTCTTTATAAATTTGAGGTTTCTCTTGCAATTACAAGTAGCAATTACAGTTGTAGGTTTTCAAAAGGGGCACATGCTCACTATTCTTCTTTAAACACACTGCGGGTTAACTGAAGTGTGAGTCTGGAGGTTAGAAAGCAACGAGGCGCATTTGGAAGAGCTCCATGTTTTCCTCTTGCTGGTCACAGCTGTGTGTCCTCTGATTTTGATGAGGGCAAACAAAGTTAAATCTGCTGAGTGTGTGGGTCACGAGCACAGGGTGCTGAATCCCTGCACCATAGAAACTCAGGACAACACACACAGTCTCAAAAATGCACACGTTGATGCTAGAGAACCACCAGTATATACTCTGCTGCATTCTGCCTGCAGCACAAGTAGCAGAGTATACATTGTAGATGAGCAGACGGTGTTGAGGGGGCTAGTCGGGGGAAATATATTGCTGGAAAGTTAATAAACAGTGACCCAATAGTTTCCTATTTTCTGTTGAACCCTAACAAGCTTAATGCATAGGTGTATATTTGTGTGGAAAAAATATTAAACAAAATACCAATATCACATTTTTTTCCTCCCCTCAAATTAGTGTCAGCCACAATGACCTAAAACCAAAAACCCAGAGTTATAGTACTTACTGTTAGAGCTCTTTCTTCCATTGTGCCAGTTCACATCTGCCAAATGTGACTCACACAGGCTTATATCTATATATGCAAACACGTTCTATGCACTGACATTAGTATTTTACAGTTACACCAAATGTAAATTAAACACAACTTGCCTAACCCTGCTCCCCCCAATAAAATCCTCTCCTGTTCCAAAACATGCACGCTCTCCCCTCCACCGACCTCGCAAATGCACACATGCAGACATACACAGGGCTCCTACTACTCCTGCTGAGTGAAAAATGTGTATTTGCTGACAGGCAGAGAGAGGGCCGCCACTGTGTACCCCATCCGGCTGGCAAACGGCTCGATACATCACGGTGCTCCCCTCTCTTCTGGCCGTGGCTCCACTCCCAGGCCAAATTGAGCATGTTATTCTCTGCTCACATCTGATTTCCCCCAGCCACCCAGCGACTGAGATTTCTCTTCTACAATGGAGCAACAGAGAGACAGGCAAAGAGAGAGAGAGAGGGAAAGGGAGACTGGTAGAGCGACTCCGGACACACGTTCCTGCACACGCATGCACGGTGAAACCGACAAAGAAAGCCACGCGCCCTTATAGCGAGTGTGGACACACACCCCTCACTCAATCACTCACTCACACAAACACGCACACACGCACACTCTCTGACCTCTGTGCTTGCCACCACAAGGCTGCCACTGATCTTCAAATACAGCAGAGCATCAATCAGATCGTGACTGCCTTTTAGTGTCATTTTTCTTCTCTCCCCTGGCTTTTTGTCCTCATCCTCTCATCCCTTTCTTTCTGCTCCTTGAGTATTCTTACAGGCATTTGCTCTTTCTGGCTGAGCCTGCAGAGCATAGGTCATATTCAGTTTATCTCTTCTCTCCCCCTCACATATCAAGACTGTAAAATATCCCAAAGAGATAGAGCTGGATAATGTATGTAAATCCAAATTGTTGTAACTCAGGCACTTATTTATTCCACTTTTTTATGGAAATCTTTTTTGATTTTCCCCTCTCTCTTATCCTAACGGCCCTGCCTCAAAGTCACTGCGCATCATAAACTTGGATGATACATAAATGCTTTTTTCTCAAAGGCGATAACTCGTGATAGCGAGCTTCCGAGAGCGCAAAACATATAAAATAATCAGTTTTGTAAAATGTACGTTTTTTTTTCAGCAAATACTGCACATCATTTGAAATTTATTTTGTTTCTCACTGTTTTTGTGCAGTATTTATACATCCCTCTCCTATTCTTCTGTTGTAATAACTAATACTCACAAAATTGAAATGCATATGCCCTACGCAGCGTTTCGGCTGTTTAAATGTTGAGTCCTTCGTTATAATTTGTGGTCTTGCTTTTTTCAACAACTCAATAATGCTCACATTCAGAGCCCAATTAAGTGTGACTGTGTTTATTTTTAGCTTTATGGCAAATGAATTAAACTTCTCAGTGGAAGACTATTAGACATTCCCTGGCAGCAGCAGCCTGCCAGCCAGCCAGCTTGCTGCTTTGGGAACGTCAGTGCACTGAACACTCACCCCGCAGAGCACATAATCGTGTTTACTTGGTTGAGGTCCCAAAATAAGTGTTATCTTAATTAATAAACAAATTACAAAATAATATAAAAAATCGTCAGCATAGAAGTTCATCAATTATGAGGATTAGCTAGGCAAGAAGCATGTAATCTACACAGAGACATTTATAGGGCAACGATTATGCCACCTTCCCTATAAGCCTTTATTGTGATGAAATTTGGAGCAATAAAGCACCTTCCCTTTTCCCCAGACAAATCCTGTACTCCTCCTCAAAATCAAAAGGTGAAGCATTTAGCAGTCCGCCTCTAATGGGTAAAGCCGTGTGACGAATGAATTGCCCTACACATATCCAGTGGCGCTAAAGAGGGTGGAAAGTCATACTGGGCGAGTTAGAGAGATTAAGCTATTACATGTGGTAATATATTTTCAATGAAAATTTCCACATGAACTCCACCGCAATCATGCATCTTATCGTATACAGCGTTGGGATATATTGCAACATAAATTACTTATAGCTGTATCCTGCTAAGAAGATTTCTGTTCCCCCTTCACATTTATATATATTTTTTTGTCTTTACACGAGCTGAACACAAGCTGCTAATTATGTACATGAAAGTGAAGTTCAGACTGAAAAGCAGCATTGTCTCATTTGGCATTCTGAGTCCTGTTTTACGTCTCTCCCAACATTTTATTTCTAGTAATCTGCTGATAGAACCTATGGATTATAACCAGCAGAGCATCATAAGTAGGTTTCTGGCTCTCTTACCTGAGAATTTGCAGTAGACCCCCTCATCTCACTTGCAGAGTCGGGGGTGCGGGGGGTACATGGATAGGATGCACAGGGAAAGGAAATCTCCATGTCTTTCCTTTGATATGTATATTTCCAAACACTTTCCAAAGCGGATATTTTTTCCCCTCCCCTCGCCGAATGCCACTCTCTTTTACCCGTTACAGTAGTCCTTTTTATTGAGGATCAGTTTGTGTTCTCACATCTTCCTTCTGCACAAGAGTAGACACATCTAATATAGCTTTGATATGCTTTAGACTGGCATTTTCCTCTCTGCTCGCAGTTGTGTTAGTCTTTCCAGTCTTTCATACTAGAAATATAAACAAGGTGATTCATTGCCATCTCTTTAATTCAGGGATGATAGTTGTATCCATGGCTGCACTTGTCTGAAAGTATTTATTTATTTTTGAACTTTATTGGTCTCTGGCATTGTAGTCTAGGTTTAGTTGACATTCAGCTTTAATTCAGCTTTAAACATCTTCTTTTCATGTCTCAGTGTCCAGGTGTCAGGAGGTCTAAATGTACCTTCTTTTATGTGATAATGCTCGCTTTTATGTTCTCAATTACCTGACATTAGTATTTCCATCCCTGCTGGGGTTGATTAACAGTTGTCGGCCTGCCATCCATCACTGTCCCCTGGGCAGTCTGCAGTTGCCACAGAGTGATGAGCAAACCTTTTAAAAAAACTTGTTTTAAATGTCAACAAAACAACTGTGTGTCCATGTTTCCACTTTTTTAAATTAATGAACTTATACTAACATTTTAAACTAAAAAGAATGGATTACATCAACCACAACAGCAATGCTCAGACTTTCATTTTGATGTCAATATACACCTGTAAAGTTTTGTCACCGTATCTTGCGCTATATGTTGTCACATTGATAAAATCTCCTTACCGACAGACAAACATATAAACGACTGCCAAAGCACTCAACACAAGCTCTGTGTTAATTGCTGCTACAGTAGGTACCTCTAGGACACACACACACATTCACATCAAGATAAAAAAAAAACAAATATACCATCCAAGCCATTTGACAAACTAAGGACATTATCAGTCTAATTTTTGGGCACTCCTATTAAGTGAATTTAGGTAAAATTTCTTTGTCCAAAACTCCACGACTATCCAAGCACATACATGCACATTACTCAGATGCTGGACTTCACCCATCTTCTCTTTCAGCCTCTGTTTTGATGCTAACTACACTTCTGTAAAGTTTCATCGTGCCTCGTTGCAGTGCTGTCACACTGACAAAATGTGTCAGCCATGCAGGCAGAGAGACAGATATGCAACCACCTACCAAAGTCCTCAAAACCGCAGTAGCGGCTGCTATGCTGGGTTTCTCGAGGTCTTCATTTTGCCCGTGATGACACCCAGAGACAGACAGACAGACAGACTCACAGGGTGAAAACAATACCAGCCACGCTGTCACAATAATGAGACTTGTTACCATAGGTGTTCCAATCCCGGGATTGTATTAGGGACTACTCTCAGATAATTTATGATTCCTATAGTCCCCCTCAGCGGGGATTAATTTTGAATTATTTATGCTCTTATACGCCCAAAGAGCTGAGGCATTTTAGTAGGTGTCGGATTCTCACTCACAGACGGGGCTAATGTGCGGACTAGCAGGGGAACTGATGGCGCTTCCTTGTTATTTAAAGTCTGGCTTTTATATTCTACTCATTCCCTTTGGGAATAGAGGGGCAAAAGATGAAAACAGTATGTCTCTTAAAATAGAAATATACAGTTCACACAGTGATTGGGTAACACCCAACAGAGCGCCGTGAAGGAAGTAGAACATGTACAAAGTTTGGAGTTGGGGTAAGAGTGTGGGCCTTGCTTTACTGGGGGGTCAGTTTCTCTCTGCCTAGGATGACAGAGCATCTTCGATGGGGTGACTGTGAAATATTGCTGACAACGCAAAGTGTTTGACCCTCCTTTATTAAGCAAAGAGAGTGTGGAGTGTTTTATTTGTGGAATCCATGTCAAGAGTCAGATCTTTATTAATCATGTTTTTGTTTTTGTTTTTGCACAAATGAAAATGGATGGACGTTTTGAACCCCTAAAATGAGAGGTGCTTTAGGTTAATAGTAGCTTATATTTTGCACAATTTGTACAGTCAGTCATTTCTAATATCATTAGGGAAATTAGGTGTGTGGTGATTTATTTGTTTATTCATTTAATAAATCATTTAAACCCATTCTGAATCTTAAGCATGCTAGGTGGAAGACGAATAGCTGGCTCGCTGTGCCCTTATAAACAGGAAGCCACATAAATCAGGTAATAAACTTACAACATGTTTTGCATAGCGCTAATTACTAGTGTTTTTAATTTGTCCGGTTCAGGCAGGGTTCTGTTGCCATGTGTCACATCTCATTGCTCTCTGGTGAGTAATGAATGATGGGATTCAGCCTAATTCATGTTATGGATATTCCCCTGCTTTGTTCTTTCCGTGTCTACTAATTAAATTTCCTGTGCTGGAATAAGGTTATTTTAAATACAGAGAAATGTTTGTAAATTGTTTTTGTATGAATGTTTTTTTCTCAGTATGCTTATTTTTAAGTGAATCGGGTCAACATAAACAAACTGTAGCTTTTATATAATACCCGCTGGTTGTTTTTGTTTTATCATCATACAGTAAAAACACACAAAAAGAGACACACACGTACACACTGCAGTGTCAGTCCTGCAACCCTTATAACTCAAGCCAGGCTCTGTAATTGTGTTGGCAGCGGTATTGTCCTTGCCATAGGATCACTGCTACTATTGTACAGAAAAGGTCCCCTTTCTCGCTGCTCAACAATGTCTAATAAATCCTGGGGTGGGGGAACATTGATGCTGGGCACTGACTGTGACACAAAAGAGGGGAATTTGGGAAGAGGCTGCGGAGGATAATGAACAGTATTTTAACTCGGCAGTTTAACCTCCGAGCCTGTCAGGACTGACCTTTCGCCAACCCCGGCAAGAGTCTTGATTTCTTCTGTTTCTCTGTTTTTCTTCCCCTACTTCTCCTTCACTCCCGTCTCACTCTCTCTTCTCCTGGCCCTTCCCTCGCCTTCCCCTCTCTTTTATTCTTCTGCTGACAGAGAAAGTATACTGAAGTAGGAGAGGGTGTGTGTGTGTCTGTGTGTGTATGTGTGTGCGCGTAGGGGTTGGTGGGCGAGGCGGGGAGGGCTGGGTGGGGATGTGTAAGAAGTGTCAGTCCCAGACATTTACATGAAAAGCAGTTAGTAGTTGAAAGGCGAGCTGTTTCACAATCTGCCTGTACATTTTCTTTTTTCTCACCCTCTCTCTCCGGCTAAGTCTCTCTCCATCTCTTTTATTGCCGTGGTCCCTGCCTAGCGAATTGATGTGAGAGCAGAGGCAACCCCCACACGTCTACAGCAGACTGGGAGGTGTTATTGACTCTCATTGAGACCTACATGACCCTAATGCAGTATGACCTTTATACAACCTTTTGCTTCACCTGAGGTTGACCTTGAAAGAATGTGGCTCTGTGCATTTATGTTGGCTATTATTATTGCTCACCACCTCGTGGTTTTTTTTCCCCCTTTTCATTTGCCCAACCTGTCCTTCTTAGTCACTTCTCATGGTTTTTCTCTCTTTTTGTGTTTTTTTTTCTTCCTTTTCTCTCTCTCGCTCTCTCTCTCCCCCTCTCTCTCTCTCCCTCTCTCCCTCTCTCTCTCTGTTACACAGCAGAGGGTAGGAAGTGTAAATCAAGCGGGACCATTTTCTTTAGCAGGGCCCTGATTAGTGCTGATGATGTTTCCAAAGAGGTGAAGGGGACAACTCAGAGGCCACCGCAGCTGCTCTCCCCTATTCACTGTGTGCAGATTTATGTCCCCCCCTCCTCTCCTTTTTTCCCCTCTTTCTCCACCACTCCTGCTCTCTTTCCTACCACATTTTCAACATTATCAATATCGATTGGGTTGTGCACTTAGAACCCCTCTTTAACAATTGGCTCCTGCCGTTGATATAGGCATTAATGGTGAGTGCTTGCAGAGAAAGAGAGAGAAAGAGAGGGAGGGTGAGAGTGATTTAAAACAGTTTGAAAGATTTATGTAATTTCACATGAATAACCCACAGATGTCATGGTAGGAGATTTCACTGAGAGAGTTTCATCGTTCTAATAGTTATCCATATGCGTCTGAGTTCACATCATCATACCGTCTTATCTGTGGGTAAATGTTTGTGTTTTATAGATATTTCATGGGAAGCTGAGATGAGGTCATAGTTGCAGTGCTTTGGCTTCTGCTGCTAGACCTGCCCTGATGTCTTGACCCTCCCCATTTGATTTATGATCATAGAGTCCGCCAGAGCTTGATGGGCTTCAATCCATTCCCCTCAATCAATTACTGAACTTGACAGTGGTAGGAACAGGTGGGAAATAGCGACTTTGTTTAAAATAACCAGCTAACTTTATTATCTTTTCTTTGTGATTGGAACAATTTACTTCTGCTTCTACAGAACTATTACATAGTTAACAAAATGTAGGGGGGG
>NW_024582424.1:631957-756553 GCF_018398535.1 Haplochromis burtoni | reverse complement strand
GGGGGGGGGGGTATTTTCCATAGAGTTGCATTTCTGTAGTAATAACTGCAGCAAATGCATGGTTAATCTCATCAGTGGCCCATGCTAATCCAGTTTGAATACAGATTTTGTTTGAGCCTAAAAACAGCCCATAGCTTCTCCTTTTCCCTGAGAAATCAATAAGTGAACACTTTTGTCTCGTGATGATATATTATTCCAAACAAATGAAGCAAGGTGTAAAAACAAGAGGCAGATCTGATTGAAAAATAATAGATTTTAATTTTCACAGGCAGCAAGTAAAATTAGTTGTTCCACTGCAACCTCCCCCCCCCCCCTTCATGGTATAAATAATTATGCATGGGTTACTAATTTGAAGACACTGCATACTAAGTATACAAATCCTCTTTCCTCCCCCTGCTCCAGGGTTCAGCAGGAATAACACATGACCGCGAAACAAAGGCAACATCAAGCTCATAAAATTTACATAGCAAATGACCTGAAGAAGAGGCTCAATAAATATTCTGATCTTATCACCTCTAAGTACTGCAAGACGACTAGAGAGCAGCCAATGAAAACACCCTCGTTAATCTTCCATACCCTCAGATAAACTTTTTACAGGAAACCATCTTTCCAGCAACTCTGCAGGGGTCGGGACAAGGGCGCCTTCTCCCTAACTTGATAGATTTTTTTTCTGGGAGATCTCCGACTTTTGTTCAGACAGCTACACACACTGACCTTGGACTCAGACTCAATTTGGCTTTTTTGTTCCTTTTTTTTTTTTTTTTTTCGCCTTACTTTTTGTGATCTGAGAGACAGCAATTAAATTAATGTCTGTTTTTGATTCTGTATTTGATCTGAGCTACAAAGGGGAATGCGGGGGTATGCTGCACGCTGTTTGCATTTGCTTGTGTCTGTGTGCAGCTGTGCTTGCATACATAGTTGGTGTCGCTATCCTAAAACCTTTTGCTCGTCCCTTGATTTCTCCTAAAGCTCTTTATGCAAAGTGAAGAGATGGAGCTTTGTACAAGTTTGAATGTTGTCGGAGGAAAACACCGTGTGAGAGATGAAGAAGGGATCAATCAGCCTTACTCTTCTCACCTGCCATGTGTGTCATGTGTCTTTTGGCCTGTTTTCTTATGTACTGCAGGTAGATAAAATGCATAATCCCCCTCATTTGATTCAGGTGCATGTTCTGTCAACCTGGCATATGGATAAAAGTGATGGTTCTCTGTGTCTGTGTTTTCCAAATTAGTACGCGTAGCCCACTGAATAAACAAAATCTGCCCTCCACATTAAAACTGGAAGACTCTTAAGCATTGTTTAACATTGCACATTTCATATTATTCTTTTTTTATTTATTAAAAGAACAACCTGTAATCTATAAACACAATGGATAGACTAGACAGCACTGAGTATAAACATTAATTAACAAGACAGCATAAGATGGGAAAGTTCTGATTGATTTCAGTCTAGATGTTTTTTTATCATTCAGAGGTGGACTCCCTAGTATGTTTTGGATCATGGTTATGCTGCATAGCCCAAATGAGCCTAACCTTCAGAGCATGAAATGATGTTGGGACAGTCTCCTTCAGTAGTTTTCTGGTAAAGAGCAGAATCCATGGTTACATCAGTTACAGTATGTCGCCCAGGTCCTGAAGCAGCAAAACAGACTCAGACCATCAAACCACCACCCAAAAGTCAAATGTGAGACGAACATTTTGGTTCTTCTTTGTTAGAAGTGGTTGTTCATCTACATAGGGCCTCATTTCACATAGGGCCAGGTAGTTATTTCTTTCCTTTAATCATCGAAATAATCAATTAAAAACTAAATGTTGCATTTAGCCAGGTCCCTTTATCTAATATTCAAATTTGCTTGATGATCTGAAACATTCAAGTGTGGCAAATATTCAACAAAGAATATTTGTTGAATATTCAGGAATCAGGAAGGGGGCAAAGACTTTTTCACCGCAATGCACTTTATCATTGAGTGTTTTGTTTCAGCTGTGCAGTGTCTAATTTGTTCATCGCTGACCTTCCTAAACGAGGGGTATCAAGTTCCATGCAAAATAAATCGCAGTGGATTTTAAAAACTCCAAATATATTCTGCTATTTGTCCACATCGCTCCCTATTTCCATCCTCCTGGTCATTAGATTCATTGTTCCACTCAAGGCCCATAGGTTTAAACTAGCTAAAATTGTCCTCCTATGAGAATACCACACTCTTATCCAAGGCATCCTGCAGCAAGGACAAAATCAACACAAGGAAACAGTGTCACCACTCCCTGTATTAAAGAACAGGGGCATCTGATGCCCTAGTTTCCTTTTTGTGGTGTACTTCTATATATCTATACAAGCTTCCATCTCCTTCTTGTTCTGAGAGGTGTGCTTGTTGCTCGAAGAACTGTTTGATATCTCACTTTGCTTTTAACATTGGGAAATGCAGAGTCACGTGTCCGTGTTGAGTTAGTGTGTGTTTGAGACAGCTCCAGATGAATGGGGGGGAGGACCAGACCGTCAGTGTACTGTGGACGCATCAGGTCGCTCAGTGTGCATGAAATATGTCAGTCGTCGATGTGGCGCAAGGGCTCAGCAACACACACACACTCTCCCGAAGGCTAGAGCATAAATCACAATTATTGAAGCCAGAGAACACTGACTGGCCCAATCGCGCAATGCAACACAGAGCAGCGTTGGGAACTTCTCCAAATAAGTTTTTCTCCCCTTGCTACCCTTGCTGAATGACACTCCCAGAATAGGGATTCCTGTGGGCCCCTGGTAGCCAAACGAGACAGGACAGGAACACAAAGTTCGTGTTTTTTCAGGGCACATCCACATCCTTACTGTTAGCACAGAGAAGAGAAAATAGGAGGGCGGTGCAGGCTTTTGCACTGAGCCAGTGACCTGGGTAATTAGGAGAATGTGTATGTGTTGGGGTGTCTGTGGGCGTATTTGTATGTTCAACCATGTGTTTGACTCTCCTGTCTCCCCTCCCTGTTGGGTGAGACGGACAGGTATTTGTCGCTACTAGCGAGCGATTAAGCTCCCGTTTCCTTTCCTGTTTTTAACATGTCATGAGCTGTTGGATTAAAGCATTAACATGTGACTGTCAGGGAAAGAGGCAGACAGGTAGAAGTGAAATATGACAAGTAGAGAGAACTGTTAGAGAGCACATCACTGCTCAGATAACACAAACTGTAAAAAAACAGTTGCGTACAGTTTAGTAAAAAAAAACAAACACACACATAGTCATTGTTTCTTTCCTGTCTGTGTCTTGAAGATATGATTTGGACTGACATTGGCTCCAGACTTCCTTACACAACTCTGATGAGTAGGCTGACCTCGTCTCAGACTGACCTTGCCTGACCTCGTGTCCTCCAAGCCCCCTTAAAGACAAAGCTTCATTAAGAAGTAGATGGCCCAGGGGCAGTCATTGTTGTACAGTGTGTGTATATGTGTGTGCACAAGTAGACATTTGTGGTTGACTGTTGTCTCTGTCTAACTCCCCCAGTGGTTTCACGACAGTATTATGTTCTTTTCAACATGTGCAGAATACAGTGCTGCAGAGCTGCACAGGCTGTAGTGTAAATGAGCAGAGCCGCATTCAGATCACAGCTCGTGTTGCCGAGCTTGAGATTTATTTGCCAGTGTGAACATTTCTTAAACGAACTTGCTTCTCACTAGTTTCAAATTAGTTTCCATTTATAGATGACAGGTAGACTTAAATATAGCATTGAGAAAGGCTTTGCTCCAATTATTTACTGCAGACAACAGACTCTTAAAATAGTACTCCTTAGAATGGCAAAAAAGGGACTACTTTTCATAGAGCTCATCACCATTATAAGACTTGAGCAAAGTCAAATAATATATATGTATTCAAAGAGCTATGTATGCATTACAAAATGCACAGGCTGTTGAATGGCACGTTTGTCCCCCGAGGCTTTGGCTAATATGCTGTAAGATGTTGATTTAAGGAAAATATGGGACGATCAGCAGTGTAATCATGGAGCTGCACCAAGTGGAGCAAGGAATAAAATACGACATGCTACCTGGATTTGCATTTTTAATGTGGAAAACTTCACTTTCTAAGCATTGGAGGTAACCGCATTCACGAGTAATGTCTTCCATGAATTATTCTTTGCCTTTTAACTGTTGGGTTTATTACATACATATTTAGCCCTTTGGAGGGACAAAGGGCACAGAAATGATTATAATCACTGTTACAATATGTCTGTGGCAGTTGTTTTTTTTAAATTCCACAGAAAAAACGCCACTATTTTGCAACATTACTTTACCCTTCCTGTTCACTACACGCAATAAACACTGTATGAGTGAAGCTTCAAATAAACCCACAATTGCAGATTTAATTTAGCCTCCTTTCGGTGGCTTTGAGAATTTGCTTATCTCCCTAACGTTAATATTTTCACAGCACTGCTGAAATGAAGCTGATTTTGTTACTCATTAGGGAAGAAATATTACCTACATCACACTAAAAAACTCCATAAAAATTAGAAGATGTGTCAAACTTGCATGCATGTGCTCTAAGACGAATATTGTGAACTTTTTCCTATATTGACACCTGCCTGCTAGATCAATGGCAGGCAGTCCAACAGGTAGACAGAATGAAGGAAACCCTGTGTTGTTAGTTCTCTTGACATAATAAGTTCCCCGGGGTACTTCCTAAGACTTTGTTGTGGCTGCTTTCCTCCCAGTAAGGAACTTTGAGGAGATAAGGGAAGGGAAGAACAGAGGAGAGAAAAGAAAGGCTGATGAGAGAAGGGGAGAACTGGGACACACTGCATATCTGTATTAATGATGAAAACTCAATGGATGAAGAGTTTTAAATAAAAGAAGCTTTTATTCAACAAGTAGTCATTAAATTTCAGGTATTTGGCTTATCTCAGTAGGGCAGTTGTGAGTCTTGCAGAGCATATTCCAAACAATAACACGGTTTACGCTTTGTTGAAAATGTGCTTTAACACCTGTTTTAAAGCATTTCTGCCATCTCCTATGCGTTCAGTCAAAAGAAGAAAAAAAAAAACATCCACGGAAACGTACTTTCTCGGTCATAGACTGACTCTATATGAGGTGTAGAAGAAAGCAGATACATGGCTGTATGAAATAAGTGCTACGTGCTTGTTGAAGTTGGAAAAACTCTTCACTTGTGGTCTTTTTTTTATGTCACTTGTTATTGGCCCTAAAAAGCTGCCTAAATCTGAAATATGATTGAGGGGCTTATAAGTTATTTATTTGCAGGTTTAGGGTTAGGGTTAGCATAATACAGTTAATTATCAGCTCATTTAACATGTAATTATGAAGATAAAAAAATAACCTTTGTACAGTGTGAATACATTGATTGATTTTACCTACTTTGATGTTATATCATCCATCAGACATTACTGTGTTCTTACATACTGGACATGTACATATGATACACAAGTTTTGATCACTTATACCATGCCATAATTCATGAAAGAAAGGACGAAGGGCTTGACAAAAGGAGGAGTGATATTTAGAGTAATGGGATGCACTGCAGGTGTAGCCTACCTTCTGCTTGTAATAAATGGTGTCCGGCCCCTTAAAGACAATTCTATTACCTCCCCAGTCATGTGCAATCAGTCTCTGTCAGGGAAATGGATATGCACACGTGTTACCAAATCGGTAGCCAAGGCCCTATCAATACAGGCTGATCTCAAGATTTATGCCACTGCTTTGGTGGCTAGTGGCTAGTACACATTTCTGACAGAATCACAGCCAAGTCCTTCACTTAAGATCCGAGTACATACAGCCCAATCTAAGTGAATGGATGATTTTCAGGGGAATGCGGTATTAATGTGTCGTCCGTGTTTACTCTGTCCTTACAGTATACTTACCAACTGTAAACGATGTCTGCATTTCAAACAAAATTGTTTGTTGAAGGACTTTTTCAAACCTGTTTTCATCCAAAGACAAGAGTTTGCTGCAATATTTTTTACCACTGTGAACTTGCGTAGGACCGCTGGGACTCATTATTTTCTCGTGGAGTCAACGTATCCTCCTAAATGCTCTAGTCTCCAGTTCTTCACAGAGGTAGCAGCATTTACAGACACGCATCACTTGCACGATTAAAACCCTGAGATGCCTCTTTTTTCAGTCCAGGGCCGCTTGGTGTTTACTGGCACGAGAAGCACATGGCTTGAATTTTTTTCTGTATTATCCTCCGTTTCATTTTATTTCTTTTTTTCTCGGCTTTTTTTTAACTGTTTCCTTTTTTCTTTTGCCATTTTGTGTTTGCCCCGCGAGCATGAAACCAAAGTCAATGAGAACCAGGGGTGTATGGGTCTCAGCAGGGTGAGGAAATCAGACCCTCTATGAGTGTCACATGTGGGGCTGGTTAAATCGGGTCTGACCCAAATGTACACATTCATGCGCACTTTCGTAGAAGGAGGCCTCTGAACAGTGGTGCCTTTTTGTAAACTCATATTAACCATTCAGTACTTCTGTTAAAATAGACCATATATATATATATATATATACACACTAACGTGCTAATGATGTCATGATGCTATGCAGGGAAGCAACCATTCCCTCTCTGATCTATCCTGCCAGATCGTCTGTTTTGTTAATGCTTTTTCTGCGCATTTGTGTCTGGATGCATTTTACTGACATACCTTTATGTCCAAAATATTGCTGTAAATCTTCATGCCCACCTACGACCAGAATTTTTTTTTCTCTGAGGTGCACCTGATACATTTCTCCTCTCTTGTGACTGTCCAAATATTTGAGTGGGAGAGACATTTAAGAGAGACCTTGAGAAGAGCACAATAACCCTCCACTTATGTCTCCAGTAGACGGAAAGAAATAAAAGAAAAATGAAAAAAAAAAAGCTTTCTCAGGCAGGGGCCAGAACATCTGGAGCACAGGAAAGCACCTAAAGCTGCCCTGATTAAAATCACACTTTTTTTTTCTCCCAAGCCGTGACAAAATGACACTTAAAAACAGCCAGGCTTAGAGTAACATACTCACATATTAAAATAATACAACTTAAGTCCCTCTTTTTATTAGATAAGGGAAGGCACAGATGTAATTCGGCTCAGATTCAGCTAAGGCTGCGATGTCTGTTTGGGCTCCGTGTTACACGCCAGCTTTGTTTTCTTCTCCCCTCTTTAACTAATTTGTTTGTGGACTTTTTCAATTCTCATGATTTCATCTTAAACTTTCCTCTTAAACCTTGACCTCTGGAGTTATTGTCGAGTCCTGTGGGCTGGACTACGGGCTGGGTGGCCAGGCCAAAGAGGCAGGAAAGAGGAAAGGCTATGCAGACTCTCTGGGATCTGTTTACACAAACTGGAAGCTTTTTGGTGGGAGATAAAAGTTGATAGAAGCAATGAAGTGCTTTTCCCATCCTCTCTGGAATCCTCTTCACATCGACCCTTCTCCTGTCATTTTAACAGATGTTTGGTTTAGGGAACTGTAAACGATGTCTGCATTTCAATTTCTGTTATCCTCTTATTACTTATAACTCTCCAAGCATCATATTAAAGACTTGGCATGGGCTGCGTATCTGCTGACAAGCCAAACACTAAATATTGAAGTGTGTGCGTAACAAGCAACATACACGTGTTGATCTCAGGGGACAGTTGATAATGTAGGAGTTTTGTCATCACAGGACATAAAATAAGATAGACTGCTACTGCAAGATGTAGTGAATAACGGTTATTTGGTCGAGTACCTGATTCCAAAGAGGCATGGAAAAATCAAGCTCTCTGTCTGTGACCCACTGTTTGTCCGCCTAAACCTCTATACTGTAATCCCTTTAGTATTCAATTAATCCACTCAGTGCTGTTCCAACTTTGTATTACACACTGATTTGTATAACCCCTCTCACATAAGCTGTCAGTATCTATGTTAGCTCAGCCCTTAGGTTTTTGCAGCCTTTACAATCACCTCCAGCCCCCCCACCGAACAGGCAGACAGGCAGAGGAAGAGAGTAAGGCAGGGAGGGAGGGTCAACATCAAATGTGATGAATGCCTTTCTACGGAAAAGCTGTACAGAATGTCCTTGACTTTAATCAAAACTATTTGTTTTGGGGGCGGCTCGTCTGTTGTCTCATGCGCTCATGTCCACTGATAGCCTGACATTAATGATACAATAAATCAGGCCAAGTGACGCTGGGGTTTTTGGTAATGTTTCAGGGCTGCTACAGAGATGGCGGTCATTGAGGAATATGAGGAGGAGAGTGAAGAGTCTGTTGGAATGCCAGATGATGTGGGGGTTAACTAGCCCCTTGAGAAAAAAAAGAAACAAGATCTGAAGCTGAGCTGTGCCAGAGCCAAGAGAAGTAAAGCTAGGCTGTTTTTAATATGCATGAGATAATATGTTAGAGACAAGAGCTACATGATCACATTTTGTTCAGAATATTTTATACATGGTCAACAGGGAAACAAAAAGGGGGGGAAAGGGATTGCTGGTTTTCTTCTTCTTCTTCTAAAAAAAGACAGTTGTGAAAATACAGCTGACACATGATTCCCTTTCTTTCTCTACACTCAATAGCCACATTTGTACTTGAGCAGCATCAAAGACTTGGGCCAAACACGGCTGATAAGCTCCTCTCTGTGGATATGTGAATGCCATGATTCTCTGCTGCGCATCCCTCATCCCTCGCTGCGATAGTCTGCTCACATAAACACACAAGCCCTCTCTGGGCCAGGATCTAAACAAATCTGACATGATTGATTTGACAGAGGCTATGAGATAACTGCTCATTGGCCAATACACTAAGAATAGAAAGACCCTGAAACCTTCATACGGTAGGGATGGGCAGAGAAAACACTGCTGCCCATTTGTATGTTTTAATAAGGCTGAACAGATGTTTAGTGTTTCTTAGGGTCAGTTAGTGTAATTCTATCTCAATTACTTTGGTTTTATGGCATTAAGATGTTCTGTTTTGGGTCAGCGTGAACTTTCACACTGAGTAATCATTAAGATATGACATGATGTTGGAACTGGAGTAGGCTGTAGGAGGCAAGAATTTTAGAGAATTTTACCACAGTCGAGTGCTTACAATACGCCTTGAATGAGTTTCAAGAGCTCAGTAATGTGCCAAACATATAATTTACTAATGAGCATGTGGGTTCAAAGTATTGCTCAGAGAAAACGTACAGCTCCTATAACAACGGAGAATATCCTCTCCTGACCACGTGATTGGAATTGCCTGTGCTTTTTTAGAGCAGCACAAGTGGTGTGTGGCTTTTTTTTCCTGTCACAGTCAATGCAAAACTAAGGAGCGGTACACAAGAGATGTTTGGTTGAATCTTACATTGCCAAGAGAAAGCTATCTAGACAGTGTCTGCCAAAAGGAGTGTGAATTTCTAATCCCTAGATGGCTCATGGGCGCAACAAATCTTATCTATCTACATGCTGTCAAAAAATGTCACTGCCATATCAAATAGAGGAGACGATACCTGAAGGAGAGGTGCTGGAGGGAGGGAAGAGGAGAGGAAATATACAACAATGTGCATTTTCACCACTGCGCACACATACACCTACTCAAATACACTGGAGAGACATGGAGCTGTCGTCTGCTGACAAACAAATGACAGACAAATGACATGCTGGAACACCTCCACCAGGCCTGATAGTAATCGCCCTGCAAGATTGTGCCAATGGCATCTCTTATGGAGAGAGGGAGAGAGAGAGAGCGCGAGGGGGGCGAGGCGGACCAAGGCCTCTGTGTCATTTTACACAAACAAAACCTCTGCCAAACACCAGATCTGATTGCTTCCACCGCCATCAACTGTGTCCAATCTAATCTGTCTGTCAATCTGAGTTGCAGGGACTGAGGACATGGTTAAAGGAGGCATGATGGAGAGGTGGAATGGTAAAGAGGGAAAGAAAAGGTGGATTTGTAAAGGGGAAAGGGGATTTGACACTAAAGCTGTGACAGTTTGTTAAGTTGTAGCCCTGCAGAGTTCTGCTGTTCCAATCAATTTGGCTGAACATATATGTGAAGCTATCGTTTTAGAATTTAAATGCTTTACTTGAGTGCAATCCCAGTGTATAAGAGGTATTACTGTTATCTGCACATGTCACTTTATTATTTGTACACATTAATGTATTTGTGAAGTGCCTCTGTGTGTGTGAACATTTTGTATTGCAGCTGTATTGCCCTGTGCAGGGTGGATGCCATGTATCCAGCAGTGAAGCGAGTGGATAATTGGAATCATGGTCAGCATCTCAGCAGTTTGTGCTGACCTGAGAGCAGCAACAAAGTGAGAGAGAGAGGGAGAGAGACAGATGAACTGAATGTAAACTAATGACAGAAAGACTGAGCACATATATAATACAGGGAAGCGGGGGGGTATTTATTTATGAATCTGAATGGGGACATGAATATGGTGATTTTTTTTCTGTGTGTGCATGCGTGATATGCAAGGTTCTGCAGACACTTGCTCCATTAGTGGCAACACATATACACATGAGAGTGTGTGTGCACATACAGATTGTACTTGTTTCATTCCATAAGTGTGCATAAGCCAAAAAAGGTACAGAGAAATTATACTTCAACCCAGTAATCGGTGCATTCATCTGCAGAGTCATCAGTCCTGTTATGACCAAATTATACTTCTATGCATCATGCACTTACGACTCATCAAAGTGTCATAGTGGACAATGCTCCTCGACCTTTGTGTTTGTGTGTGTATATGTTAGCAGTCAGGACCCTGCTGGTGGATACAGTATAATGTGTGCTTTTCTCCCTTAATTCAATCAAGTCCCTCCCATTGCCGTGGCCTCTTTATTCCAATTCGATTAGTGGGCTAAAGCCATCAAGATTTCCTGGACAAAATGAATGCTTGTATTAATCCCCGCAATTTCCATTTAAAACGTAAGTGCATCGACTTGATTAATAAAGGCTGATGCTGAATAATTACACAGCAAACACACAGAGGGTTATAGGAAAAGCACAGCTGGTCCTGCCCCCAAATGCCCTCTGGGAAACCAAGGAAAGGGGAGGGTGGGGGGGTCAAAGTAAAGCAATGGCAATGACTGAGGTGATGAATCTCTTAGCTGGCCCCTCATGCAATTAACAAGCAACGCTTCTATTAATTTTGTCCCCCTAGAGTGGTGACTGATCAGATGTCTCAGGGTCAAGGGTCAGGGGTGCAGATCATAGGTCAAGCCAACAACAGAATGGAAAACAGAAAGAGAGAAAGTAAGAAGAAAGAGGGAGGCAGAAGAAAAGAAAGATGATAAAAATGACACCTAAATCAAATTCCAAATTAATATGAAATATTTGGTTTAGTTCTGGTTTCTGTTATCGCTTCATTTTTGAGGTGAGTTTCCTCTTTTCTAATAGTTTCTGTAACCGCAAGATATTCAGGGCCTAGGTATAAAAGGAAACATCCATTGCACATGTAATTGGGAGTGATCAATCGTTGCATGCAGTGTTTGAGCATTCAATACAGGGCCAATCAATTGTAGGCTTGGGCTAGAGAGAGAAGACAAACAATGGGGGTGTTCTTTAAGATACAGGTTAACATTTATTCATTGGGGATATTGTAAGGCCACTGTTGCCTCTGGTGTAGTATTAAGCTAGTGATCCATCAACACCCATTACACATATTGCATATACATCATGCACAAAGTGACTTTTTTTTTTTTGCTCTGTTCCTTTGTGGTGTTTTTTTCACACTCTTTGGTGTTTACCATGGTCTTTGGTGTTTACCAAACTATATATTTATTAAAGAGAATGTGAAGAAACTGATCATTCTAGCTTACTTTGTATCGATATTATGTAAAAAATAATAATAATATAATATATAAATAATAATATATTTTATCAGTTTATTGCCAAATTTATTCTGTATTGTCTAATTTGTTGTAGTATTTCTTGTTGGGTCTACAGATTTATTTTCTGAGCTACAGCTGCCTTCAGGTTCTCATTGCTTACAAGTTAGTCCTGTGTCATGCATAGCCATCCACCCACCCATCCATCTATCCATCCATCTCCTCTTTGCTTTTTCAGCTTAGGGTCAGGGCTTTATTAAAATATATAAAATAATCACTCTGAGTTTTAGCATTTTTACAATGGTAGCGGCATAAATTTCTTATGTGTTGTGTCCTCAAGAACTTGTATTCACATTTGTCAAAAAATGTTAACTATAAGGATGATTCATTTATGTTGGTCAAAGGTCAATGTCACTGTGACCACGCAAAAACAGTTTTTTGTTTAGTTTAGTTTCACTTTTTTTAACCATAACCAAAGTTCTCATATATTGACTGTAACAAAGTAAATTTGTGCATTTTATGTCTCAACAGACATGTAAAGTGCAGCTTCATTGTTTTGGAGAGACATATGGCATTTCAGTTGGTAATTCTAGTCCAATTAGTTTGTTTCTAATCACTCGTTCACCTTGTAGGGCTATCAGACATTTGCCAAATGCTTTTTGGAACAATCGTTTATCTCAGCTTTGTCAGAACTATAAAGGAAATCCTACCTGTACACATCTTTAAAAAGGGGTTTCAATTAAGAAGATAATGGTGCAAAGAGAGCAAATTATTTAATTAAACCAAATAGCAGCAAAACTTACTGATTATGGAGGTGAGACAATGATTTCTCCTATAGGGCATTTTGAAATTTCACAACAGCAGCTGGGAAAACTCTTTGTATGGCTGCCAAATACTTGCAGAGGGAAGGCATGATGCAGGAAGTGTCAGTACTGTAGCCATTTTCAGATGTGGGATACGTAATGTTGCTGGATTGATAATCTGTTTAAAGCAATAGCATTCTGTCATTCAGAAGTACGTTACAGCTTTATTCAGACAACTCTATGTAGGTGATTGAGAGAGGTAGGGAATTTATTTGCCATATGTGCAAGATTGGTCTGATTTTTCTTGTTTTTCCAAAATATGAACCTGATAACATGAACTCGAGTACTCGGGTGTATTGGACTGTTCATCTATGGACACATTTTTTCAGTCTGATAGCATTGCAGCTGTGAATGATACAGTAACTAAAGTTATAGGTGTTTAGATCAAAATGTTAGGTTATGAGAAAGGGATGTTGAGTACCAGAGGTACAGAGAGTACCAATTGGTATTATACTGTATGACATCACTATTTTCTCAGAAAATAAGCACTAATTAATTGATTGATTGTATTTTTTATAGCTATTTTTTTATTTGCTATGGTAGAAATTATTGCAGATTAAGACTGGTTGAAAAATTGTTGTAGCATCTGATCAGAAACTTTAAAGTCATTACCGTAAGTCAAAGTCATCTTTCACTTATGCTACAAAGTTCCTTCTTCACGTTGGATACTTGCATACTTGCTCTCAGTAAACAAATGTCCAGTTGTCTTAAAATTAGTGTCTTTCCAAATAAAGGGAGAAAGTGTTAATATTAACACCGTGTAATGGTCGCTCTGTATCACCATGGTATATTAGGAGTCCTTTTTATATTTTGAGATAAAGCATTCCCACATGTTTTCAAACATAGTGAAATTTTCCAGGGATGGACTGCAGTGACTGCCTCCTGCATGCTTTCAAAATGCCCGTTTGTTAATTGTCAGCAGAGGAGAGAATAAAGGTCGACATGATTTTGATTTTGAAAACAGCATTCAAGCTGCAACTCCTCTAAAGATCGTCAAAGTGGAAAACCTCTGGTGTGACTCAATGTACAAACTCAGTGTTCCTTCTATACAACACTCCTCAATCCAGTCAATCCTCTTTTGCTGGATGATCCTCTCTTCATATAACCCAAAAAAGCTGTGGTACTGTTTAAAGTTTAAATAAAAACATAATTCTGTCATTTTTAAATGAATTTAAATCCTGTATTTTATTTTATTTTATTTTTTTAGGTATGTCAAATATTAATTTTATGCCAATAAGATTTTTTTTTTTTAAGTTAAACGAAAAAACAACACTCGACAAGGGGGCTTAACACTCTGTGAAAGACTGTCTTGGAAAATAGTTTATGAAGAAACAACTTGTCTCCTTTCATTTTATATATTTCATCTAAATAAAAGCACTAATAGCTGGCGCTTTTATTTAGTACCAGAAATACAGCCAGCTTTTGTGCGATTTGACCCGTAAGATGGATTAAGATGAAGAAGGAACTCTCCTGGTGTCTGAATATTCAACATTTGTTTAAAATATGGATTTTGGCTCCTCCTGGCTAAAGAGGAAAGGAATCATCTGGCTTATTATCAGTTTACAGTTCAAAAGCCAGGCTCTGTGGTAGTATGGGGGTGCATAATTCTGTATGCATAAGTAACCTTCACATCTGTGAAGACGTTTTTCATGCTGAATGGATATATACGGATATATCCACATTATTGAGGAACATATGCTGCCATCCACGTGATGTGTTTGTTTCTTCCTTGGGTGTAGCTTAAATATTTTTGCGACACAATGCCAAACTAAATTTTACATGTTTTAAAGATTGTCCAGATATCAAGCAAGAATGAAAAGATATTTTATTAAAACTCCACCAGCAGGTCTCCTAAGTTCTCAGATGCTTATATGAGTTTTCCTTAACAATTTATAACACTGAATCATTTCAATATTCGGTGTTTCTACTTACTTAAGCAGAACTGATGAGTTAATAGTGCCGCTTAAGCAATGTGAAACTGCATAGTGTTTCTGAGTGTTTGTGCGCCCTCTGCTTACTCTCACAATTGCATAAACATATTTTTGTTCTTTCTATACATGCTGTTTCAGTGTATGCCGTTTAATTTGCCCATACTGCGTTTCATTTTACACGCCTTTATATATACTTGTAGATAAGAACTACAGAGTAATTTGCCCTAAGCTAATATTGCCATCTGTTGAAAGAAAAGCTTCCCCTCAGAGTCTCACAGCAGTTGAAGTAGAGCAGCACAGTCAAAGAAGACTAACCCTAATCAAAAAGACAAAACAACATATGCTTACAATTTTAAAATTTGAGCAGAAGTTCGTCTCTAATATGTGGTGCCACAGATGACTGACGTTGTTTTGTTTCAGCTGCACTTTCCCCATCTGCCAGCAAAATAGGCTGGATTCATTATATGGGGACAAGAGAAGGCAGTCAGGGTGTGTGTTACTCGCATCTGTAAGGTTTACATGTGTGGACATGTGCGGTGAACGTGGATGTGGGTGTCTGTGTCGTGCTTTTAGGAAGTACACATTACTACAGTATTGATTTCCCCATTGTTGAGTCCCCTTTTAGGATGCAGGGGACAGTTGAGGAAGAACACCCAAAGCTCTCATCCCATCTTCCCCCAGCCCCACTTTCATTGCATCTGTAGCTATTGTTCACAGACATAGATCAAGCACCAAGTGGAACTGTAGAGCCAGGGGACTTGGATACAGAGGCTGATGGAAGGAAAGCTGGCTACAGACGCCATTCTCTAGCTGCCTCCATCCTCTTGAACGCTCAGGGTCCTAAGCCTGGCTCAAGGGGCTTATGTAGATTCAATGACCTTTTTCCCAGGGAGCAGATTTTTACACTTAAATTACCATTAGAGCAGTGGCCTCCCTTGAGGGAGCTATGGACCACCCCAACCCCCAGCAGGGGTTAAAACCAATGGTGGCACTGGTCTGGGCTGCATGTTAAACGATGTGGAACACATGTAAACTATACGGCTGAATCCCCGTTAGCAGTGAGTCACTATGAAAGTGAGGTTGCAGTTCAGGGAAAAATGGCATATGCATTACACTTGCCGGAGAACATGGATGATTTTAAGATTTGTGTGATTAAGAAATTGGGACAAGGCTTTTCATGTCCCCGTGCTGATGATTTATACTGCATTTAAAGAGTTTATTGGGCAGTGAACCGAAGCATGATTGATTCTGTATGTGTTTCTTCTAGGATAGCTCACATGCATGTAATGTTTAAGCAGCTCAAGAATATCCACTAAAACATTACCGAAATTTTACTCCAGTGTTAGACATCACATCACATATTTGTCATCCCTGATCCTAAATTATGCCCCAGACAAAATACACTTGAGACTTTACCGAAGTAGTTTTACAGCACCGATCATGTTAGTAAAAAAGGACATGAAAGGAAATGGAAAAACAGCAGAGTTCTGCCCTTATTACTCCCTTCAAACATAAGAGAATGATGGCATCCCCCCCCCCCCCCCCCCACCCACCCACTCTCACTGTAACTCTACCACAGGGACACCCAGACATGCACAGTGAACACACACATACAATTTCACCTCCTCTTCCTGTGGCCACTGGTTTGTTTGTCTTTAATTCCCTGCTGCGTGGGGGTAATGGGGACTCTGTGACAGCTGTCAGTCTGCCACGACCTCAACGGACTGCAGATCAGTAGTGGCACTATGATTGTCAGGATCAGGTGTGTGCACATGTCAATGAGTGTAAAGGTTTGTTCGTTGAAGTGTGTGTGTGTGTGTGTGTGTGTGTGTGTGTGTGTGTGTGTGTGTGTGTGTGCAAACGATGGGGTGTGTGCAAACGAGAAAGGACAAAATCAGAGAGTGGGTGTGTTTTTTTTATGTGAAATTGTGATTAAATACTGAAAGGGACTTCCTCCACTCAACCGCCCCCCAGGCCCAACAATATGCCACTGTGAATATGTCTTATTCTGCAGGAGAGTCCTTTTGACAGAAGGCCAAAACAAGCCTCAGACACACATAGGCTGATGTGACACAGGGCATTAGGAACTAGAAAGGCAAATCTAAGTACAGGAGTGTGTGTGAAACATTTCCCTCACTTATTACATTTTTTTTTGATGTAGCGAAGTACTTTTCAAGGGATGAAGTATCATTTTCAAGCCACAAGAGTGAAAAAATGTCTCCAGTTACACCCCTGATTTTTGTTTTTGCTCAGGTTTTTTTGGCCAAAGGAAAAGACATTGTTATGTTTGCCACATTCAACTGCTTCTCTGTCTCCCTCCCTTCCCTTTATAGCCTCTTGAGTTTATGTTACCTACTGTAGAGGAGCTGTCAGAAAATGTGGAAATAGAATGAAAAGGTACACGTGATAGCAGGAGCAGAGTACGGTCGACTGCTGCTCCAGGGGTGTTTGGGGTGCAGAGGGGAGGTGGGCCGCAGGGTGGGGGTGCAAAGAGATAGGGAGCTAGAAGGTTCTTAGTTAGTGGTTATTCTGCTTACTGACACATCAGACCCAGGCTGTGAGGTTGGTGCTCAGTTCAGTGGTCCCACAGGGAGTGGGTGTCTGCGGTCGAAGACTTGTATTCAACCACAACAGCATCCACGTGCTAAAATAGAGGTGGAAAAAAAAAGAAACAGCTTCTCCCATCACACTCTTTCTTCCTCCAACACCCACCCGCTCCAGACATCCAAACCTCATCATCCCCTTCTGAGCTGCATGGGCCATGCTCACCTCTGATAGGGCAGGCAGTCTCCAAGAGCGAGGGACAGGGTGGGTCTGTGAAGGGCCTCGCCACTGTGCATGAGTCATCCTAATTGGGATGATCTTTGCTCGGCACCAGATTCTTCTCCTGCTGTTTCTGCCTGTTTAAAGTGATGAACCCAGGATGCGATCAACAGTCGGACGCCAAGGGTTTTATTGCCTCTGCGTTTGACCTCGTTCTGTCTTCCTCACCTTTGTGTGGCCCGTGTGTGCGTAAGCGTATGTGGGGTTTAAGATTATTCCCTTCACGAGTGTGTATGTGTTTGCAATATATGAGGGGTGGGCTGGAAGAACAGCAAAATTTATATTGAGGCTGTCGTCCCACTCTTCTTCCTTCTCTTTCTCTCATTCTGTCTCTCTCTCTCACACACTCACACACGCAAACACACTCCTCTAAAACGATTATATGTCAGCAATCCCCACAATTTGGTTCCTACTGAAGCTGCTGTGAACTCATCACACCCACCTGGGGAATTATGCAAGCTGTAATGCAGGTCTCACCTGCCAACACACAGTGTAAGGCCAGCCCAGGGACTGGCCGTCATGTGATAAGTCTGCCCTGACCAGTTCAAAGCTGATTTGGCCAGGGGCTGATTGCTGGCAGCTAATCATTTTAGCAATACCTAGCAGCAAGAAAGTTCAGGGGAGGTGGAAGAAGAGAAAGAGCGAAGTCAGCCAGGGAAAGAGGGAGAAACAGGGGAAACACAGAAAACGAAATGGATCATCTGTTGAACTTACCATGAACTCTAAGTTTTTTGGGGTTTATTTATTATTTACTTGGGTTGGACATTTTTTACAGCAGTGGTACACTTGTTGTTATGACTCTGTTTATATATGATATGAAACAATGATTGTAAAACATCACAAACCCTGATGCTAATTTTAGGCTATCACATCAAAACTACTTATTATAAAACATGGGGGATGTAATATGTGATTATTCTCAAAACTTGTCAAACAAACCCCAAACGAACCAACAACTGTGGGCTCTAACACTGAGCCAAAACACCTTAACATGCCCCATTGTCCAGACTTTTACACACAGCACTGTGTTTTCATCCTCTGTATTTTATTGTTCTCATCTGTTTTGTTCTGATGTGAAATTCTCTCCAGCAGAGGCTACATCTGCCAAAATTTTTTGCAACAACCTTGGAGAATACTGAATAGTGAGCTGAATTTGATGCTCCACAAAAGATATATTCACGGAGAAAAAAAAAAGGTGATAATAAATTTTCAGATGGAAATCGCCAAGGCCGCAGCCAAAATGGACGGGACTTAGTTTTTACACTATTTAAAAAGTGAGCAGGTCAAACGGTTACACAGAAGCCTTGAATACACTTGATCAATGTTTTGGAGTAGGTTTATACTTTTTTTCCTGTAAGTCTTGCTCTGCTGTCATCTCCCTGATTGATATATCTATGTGTGCAGATGCTCTCTGGGTCGATGTAGGTAATGGTATTGGCAGAAACCTTTCAGTCCCACTATGGAGCATTCTGCAGCCAAACCCAACCAGGGCTTTGCAGCCTTTGATAAGCCCTCATATGGAGAGACAGGCAGAGAGACAGAGACACATAGAGTGTAAGTAAGAGGAAAGCATAAAAGTAAAAGGGAAAAAAAAGAAAAGAAAAGAAAGAAAAATACTATAGTTGGTATGGCATGACAGGGTGGTCTGCTTGTGCTTGTGTGTTTTGTTGTTGCCTCGGGATTCAAAAAATGGGATTTAGACCATTCAGGGCTTCTTTTGTGCTAATGTATAGGCACTCAAAAGCATTTCTTTTTCCTGTCAATACTTTATTTCTGGCTCCCTCATACATCATAGACTAGGCCTTGCCTACCCATGTTGATTTTTTTTTCTTTGTCCCCCATCATCAGTCGACACAAATACTCAGTATGTCACAGCAGGCTATGCTCCGAACGCCCCCTCAGTGCTTATCTCTACAAAATGTGAATCTGTTATTCTACTGTAATGGAAACCATGTTGGTAACATCTTAACATATTACATTCACTCAAACACACTGTGAAACTCTATCTTACCGCTGTGTCAAAGCTCTTTTTATACTGTGGGAATGTGGAGGGGGGGAGAGGTGGAGGGGGAGGGAGGGATGTGGTGAAACACAACGTTTTGCCCAAAGCGCAAACTCTATGCGAATACACACACAGACTACAAGGTTTCTTTTTTATTCTTTATTTATTTCTTTTTTAAGCGGACAATTCAAAAAAAAAGGGGGAAAAAAGAAAGAAAAACGGAAAACACAGGAGTATTGTGTGCTTTAATGTTTTGAAGCTCTTGTGTGTCTCTCTCTTTACGTTTGCAGACTAGCTGAGGTTCAGATTTCTTGAGGCAATTTGTTTCAGGTAACTGGAGCTTTCAACTGCAGTTGAGTGTATCCTGGGAACTATTAAGGAAAAAAAAAAGAGTGTTCGAGCTTTTCAAAATGTTGATGGATCCAACATAATGAGCATGTAACTGATCACAAAGATAGACAGATCCGATTTTTTTTTCCTTAGAAAGAGAGCATTGCTGTTGGATTGAAGGGAGACAAACACAATTCTAGCCAGCAGTATAGATGTGATGCTAAAGAGGCTCTCAGTAGCACATTGTTATTCACTTACTGCTCCTGTTGGGATAGCTACAGGCTGTATAAGTCTTTTTTTCTGCCAGAAATCTTTGAATCGAATCACTGCACTGTCAGCATACTGTAAGCTCCAAGCAAGAACAGTTAAACATTCAGTTTTGTAAGGATTTTTTTTCAAGTGTCGACAAGTTTTTGTCTATGAGTGTATGTTCTTTGTCTGCATTTTAAATCTCCTCAATTTGACTACTGTGAATTGGACTTGTTTTTCTCATTGGCAGAGTCTACATGATCACCCCCTCACCTAGGTATTTTAAACACTTTCTGTTGCCTGTTGGGATACAAGTATGGTGGAGAAGAGGGAGGAGGAGGCCCC
Source organism: Haplochromis burtoni (assembly GCF_018398535.1). Classification (NCBI taxonomy): domain Eukaryota; kingdom Metazoa; phylum Chordata; class Actinopteri; order Cichliformes; family Cichlidae; genus Haplochromis; species Haplochromis burtoni. The sequence continues at coordinate 736,267 of NW_024582424.1, read as the reverse complement.
AGGTAAAACATCACTATTTAGGGCATGGATCCCATGGAGGGCACCTGAGAGACAAGAGGTTGGAACAGGTTTTTCTGATGCAGACAGCTCTCATTTAGCCTCCAGCCTTCTGGTTGACTGAGACAGTCATCACTCGCTGATGGCTCAGGTTTAGAGGACATATGATAATGAGTTTAGACTGACTGACGTGACTAAAACCGTTTGGGGGGCCTACAGCTCGGACAGCAGGGCAAGTTTAGAACAGACTTTGCCAGCAGTAATGGTAGGAATAGATCAGCATGTTGGTCCCAGGAGCAGATCTGAGGCTAGGTCTGTCACTAAGGTAATTACAGCCATGGTTATGGTATCTGTAGGAAAGGCTGATCTCAGACCTGTGGCTCCGCCTGTAGCCTCGTGTCACAAGAATGTCCTTGAAGTTTTTTTTTGTTTTTTTCTTTTAGAAATGTTGGTAAAGTTAACCAGACATTAGTAAAGAATAATTTGAAACAAAATAGCCTTACAATTATAGCTTGCTATAATGTAATGTTTATCAGTACCCAAGCAGATATGAATATACTTAGGAGACTGTAATAAATGTACATGAGCAACTCAACCAATTTCAATAGGTACTGATAAACCCTGCACAGTTCTATACACAGTAAGACCCAACCAGCATATCTAGTTCTTTATTGAATATTGCATTTTACCCACTCTTTCCCTCTTCCTAAAATAAATGGTGCTCTAGCATAATAAACCTCTATCAGCTTTGCGGTGTCAATTAGCCAGCTAGCCGTCACTGACTCCTCAGAGACCAAACAGAACTTTATCTGACCCCTCGGTTTTACACATGTCATGGACAATTTGCCACTTTCAGGTAGTCCTGAAATGCGCTGCCAGAATAGACAGATGTATCTCTATCACAGTCCCTTCAACTCTCTTTCCCTTCTGAAGTCAAGGGCATGCTTTGAACTGAAACAGTTTCAGTTTTTTCTGCACTGTTATCCTTTTTTTCGATTTATTTCTCTCCCACTGCTGACTCTCCATCATTTATAGGCTTATGGCTATATCCTGGTAAGAATACAGATTTCATGTGTCAAAGGTGTGTCTTGGGCCCCTGCACTAATAGTTTGTCTACTGTCTGGCCCAATCAAGTTTACCCTTCCCGAGGCATGTGTTTACAGCTGTTGCACCTGTATAAGTATACTTTATAGAGTAAGAAGCAGGGAGAGTAAAGATATGTAAGAGATTTAAATAATCTTTTGATAATAATGATGGCTGAAATCAATCATATACAATTAGCGTAACGTATTAAGGAGAGCATGATTCCTCAACTTCACCACACTCCGTATTGTCCCACATTGCTCTGCTATGTATGATTGAGTCTCCACTCAGGGGTTGTAATCCCTGAACCCTACCCCTCTACTGGACCACGTCTCTTCTCTGCACCGTGTCTTCCGCCAGCATCTGCCAGTTTCCAGCCGTCTGGATGGCATCACCAGCTATGACAAGAGAATAAATCCATGAGCCGCCACCTTCTCCTAGCATCTGAGGGACGCACATGACAGCTCTCAATAAACTCCCCAAGATTGTTTTTTTTTTCTTCTTCTTCTTCCTTTTTTTAATCTCTGACGGCAGACGTTGGAATCCTGCTGTCAGCATAACGGGTGCATATTAGCAGGGCTGGCTCCACCTGGCCCCACCGCTCCACGACCTGTCCCCTCCCTGTAATTATCCCTTAGCCCCTTTCCCATTAACCTACTCCCTTTGATCCCCACACATGCTGATATTATGCAAAACTGCTGAATAGAGAGACTAGGATAGTGCAAAACAGCACGCTGTTACCCATGGTTCTGATTTTCTCACCTATTCTACTCTTCTTTCACTCTATCTCTCCCTAATTATCTGCCTCTTTGTCATGGATTAAATTAATTTCAAAGGAGTCTGCGAGGATAGAAAAGGGATGAAGAAGAGGAGGATAGAGTTGTGGGAAAAGAGAAAATACTGGTATTGGATATTTTACAAGCCATCAAGGGTGAATAAAGAAATCTGGAAAAGGGTCTGAAAAAGAACTATTTCTTTTAGTTTCCCCATGCATGGATCAAGTAAAACGTCTTCATTAGGTCGGGGGGCCTAAAAGCAAATATCATGGTCTGCACAATGCTGAAGGTCTGTGACTGACCTTTCTTTGGTTTTAATCATTGCAACTCTTGACAGCTTAATAAGTTGAAGGTGCCGGGTTGCAGTCTAACGTAATAAGGCCCACACCAGAGCCTTGGCCACCTATGATTGCTCCCATAAGTCTTAGCACATCTGGCTCTGTGTCCTTGGGTGAGAGATATTTTCCATAACTTTTCTTATGCTCAGAAGCCACCATCGGCTTTTATTAAGAATGGGGATGATACAGTGCACAGTGTCTCCTCGTGGTAGCGTATGTCCACAAGGCGTTCGACATTCATAATGCCACGTCGCAGTCACTATTATCCTTTCAGTTGACAACCACAGTGCAGTACAGCTCCAGTGCATCCCACCATGCAGTGTTTAACTTGCTAAATATTCCAGTAATATATGGGTGTACTTTGTAAATCACACTACCATATTTATTTCCTCCCTACTGAAGTATATTGTTAGATAGAATATATGCCATCCATATTCCATGGTTTATTACATCTATGGATGAATTACCCACCATTTATGATGCACATAAGGTGTATAATTCTATATGCAGTAAAGTTTTTTATGGAGACACAGCTTTTCACCCTCCACTTCTCATCCCCACTCGTAGCCCACAGAGGAAGAAATTAATCCACAGCTAAAAAACTATTGTTGTTGCATTAAGAAGAGTGGCAAATCTTTGAGGATTTGAACTCTTTGAGAAAAGAATTAGCTCTAACCTAAACACTCGTGTTTGTTTAGCAGACCACATAGTGTTTGATAAAATAACCACTGAAAACCATATTGCACAAAAAATTTACAGTTTAATTAATATGAATATATACATATAATATATACATATATGAAATAGAAAAAAATGGTTTTAAAAATCTGTTGAATTCCTGCTGACCTCTACATGAACTCGCTATTAAAAGTTTGGACAAGCTAGTTAAGCACATTGTCATCCAAGAGAACTACTTTTGACACCATGACATCTCATCATCTTATATCCCTATGATGACAGACTTTTTCAGATGACGGACAGCCATACCTTTAAAGTGCACACTGGCCTTTTAACATGCCGGCACTGAGCGATCCTTTCAATTGAAAGGCTCCAGACTGAGGTGAGCTGCTATCATTAGCAGTCATGTTAATAAAGGGGACCAGGATTTGTTTGATGGGACTGTGACACAGTCAACCATCAAAGGCTACATCTCACCACCCACTCATTGTTCTGAACAGATGCTTTTCCACTGACTTTCCCTAACATCTTCATTGGTGTTCTGACCCAAAAGGCCAGTCTGTCTGTCTGCTGAATGCAAAAGGCCTGAGACATTCGCCTTGCTGGAGTCCTCAGATTTGTAGAATAAGGCGCCTAAATCTCTCTGTTGTATGCTGAAGGTTTGATCTCCACTGTGTTTTAGCAGAGAGGCTAATGTAGTAGTTTGAACCCCTGAGCTTCCTGTTGGAGATATTTTAATGAATGGCCTTTGTTTGGGCTTCTGGTTGCCTCTGTGTGATCGCCATAGAAGCTATGCCAAGTCTACCGTTGATTGGGCACCCTTAAAGGTGAGGATGAAAGCTCTTGTGGGAGACACAGGGGGTTGAAAAGGGTGATGTAGAAGGGGAATAGATAAAGAGGTGGTAAGAAGACAGCGTGGAGGTATTAAAAGCAAGCCCCTGCACTATTAAATCCATCCATAGCAAGGACAGTAGAAATGTAAATGTAAATTGCCTATTACATTTTCATGTAAAGCATCTTTTTCCTCCATTTGCGGCTGTGATTGTATGACGTCTGTTTAAATCTCATGAATGCAGCGGTGAGTCACTTATCCAATGGATCCAATGTCTAAAATGAATTGTTAATATAGGATATGTTGAACCTGTGGAGGATAAGGGCTGTGACACAAAAAAAAAAAACGTTTAAAAATGGAACTAAAGTAATATTGTCAAGCTCTTATGGTCATGAGCAGAAGAAATCGCTAAATCACTGAACAACTCTTTAACGTATTTATATAATAAAACATTCTTGCCATGCTCTTATCGTATTAAGTCTTTTAGTTATCTTGCAGTTGACTAGCTGGACGTTATTCTCAGCCGCAGATCCAAGTCTGTCATTGCTGTTTAAAAAAATATTTTCTGTAACTAAGAGCATAATTTTGATATAATTTTCTGTTACACTGATTAATGTTAACAGAGATTTTCTCATACCTCAAGTTTTATTCATATACAAGTTGAGATTATCATGGCCTGTTTTCTTTTAACAAAGCTTTTTGCTCATTTCACCCTGCGATTTATCACGACCCTTAAACTTAGGAACAGATTTTTGTATTTGTTCTATACTCCCGTTGTTCTCTCCATCTTGCTTTTTTTCCTTTGCGGTGAGGTCCAAATTGAAAGAGTGAGGCGCCAGTTTAAAGGGCAGACCCAGGTCCCTGCCTCCAGGGCTTTTACATCAGTGCTGACAGAAAGCCGTGTGAACCACTGGGAAATGTTTCATCGGTCACGACACATTATGCAGCCAAGTGAGAGCCACATTAAACTTTTCACTTACTCCATCAATGCTTCCATTTTATTGTCCGGCACGCCTGCTGACAAATCTGCAACCCAGGGTCCACCGGAGAGTTTAACAGCTCAGAATGTTTCCTCCAATTAATGTAATTCCTCAGGTCTTTGGAATAAGAAAATAAATTTTGTGGCGTCCCAGAGGTTTTGACATATACGTGGGTAGTTTACGCAGGGGGACTGTAACCCTTCATTGCATTTGATGAGAAAAAACAAATAGCTGATTGATTTAGATGCTTTCTTTAAAAAAAATAAAAGGAAAAAAAAACGTACATTCGGTTAGCAGCTCATGTTGCATGCACGTTCAAACCCCAGTAATACTCATTTGGCGATGGATGGATTTATAAACATGACTTCTACTGACATAAGATGCAAAATACCCATTGAAATGAAGCATGCTGACTCAAAAGATAAAAGTCATGCAACAAGTCAAATTTGAAAAGTTGAACTTTAATTTAATTAGATTTTAAATATTGCCCATTACAGCTTCTGTATATGAGTAATGCTGTTCTTTTAACAATAGAACAGCATTACACAATTTTCTAAGCAATGTCATCCTTTGCAGGGAATGAGGTCATGTCTAAGTATTTTGTGCTTATGGATCATTCCCCTTAAAACTACTGATATTTTCATGAAGAGTAAAAGTTAAGTCTGACGATTGTTCAGCCCTTGCAAAAAAAACAAAAAAACCCCAAAACTACAGCCATTTTTTTTAGAAAGTGTCAGACGTTCTCCTGCTGTTTCGCTGCTCTCTTCTAGTCTGTCTTTTACTGTGTGAGTGTAATCTGAGGGCATGGGGTCCTGTTGGTCAGACGAGGGATGCAGCAGGAGGGGTAATAGTAAGTTTTATGTTAAGTTTTCTTTACAAAGATCCACTTTGTACAAACTGAAAAAAACTGTAGTAAAAAGTATAACAACTCTTTACCTGTTTTCATGTTGGGAAGTTCACCAGAATGAGTTAGTTACTCTTCTTGTTTCTCCAACTGCCTTTTCCCTCCCAGTCTTCCCATTTTCCATGTCTCCTGTCCTCTGGTGGTGAGTGGCTTATGTGGACCATTGTGGGTCACAAACTACTACAAACTGGTATATGTAGGTTTTTAACTGCATTTTTATTATAAATGCTTTGCATTCTTATTTTTTCTAGAGTTGGTTAAATTGATATAGATTTTTGAAAGCGTTATCATTTAACATGACTGTGGCACTGTGTGGCACATCGTCAGTCTGCATGGAAGTGAAGGGATACCTCCCACACCAAGTGAAGATAGCTGGCTTGGTCAGTCAGCCTCAACCACCCTTGATCATGCCATCAACTGCTCTGTCATATGTGAAACCCATGGCATGCATTATGTTTGGCATTAATCAGACTTTCTCTCAACCTTGTAAGGGGAAAATGTTCACTGGGGTCAGCCAAGGGACATAGAGAGATACAAAGTGTGAGCGAGGGAGAGAAAGAGAGAGCAGACAAACGTGGAAGAGCAGATTAGGTGAAAATAACTGTAGCATGGACAAGAGAGCTTTATTAATGGGATTATGGGCTCATAGATTTTGATATATCATTGGTTCAGAAAGGGAGTGAAAGTGTCAGGGAATACAGAAAATAAGAGGAGACAAGTATTTGTTAACAGTAATTTATTGAATCGCTATCACAGGGAGGTGAGGATGGGATTTGACCAAAAAGAGCTGGGTTGTATTGATGTAGTTAACTTGGAAAAGACCTGCAGGATGAAACGATGCTAACCACAACACATCATTAAACTTGACATTTCATCCAAAATGGTCTCCTTTTTAAAATTTATAAGTTATTTTGTGGTTTTATATCAGAGAGCTATAGGCAAAATCTCTTTAATTACTGAGTCTGCCATTGTTTATATGCCACTACATAAAATTATGTTTAATAATGTGTAGCCAGTATCAAGATGTGGGGATTTACTAAAGCTATACCATAAAAGAGGCTAGTGCTTTTAATGGGAGGAGGAGCATTTACTTGTTACTAAATACAGCAGTTAACCTCTTTTGAGCACATTAGCGGGACCCAGTGTTAAATCTTTTTCCTATTATTTTCCCCACCCTGTTTATGATAGCTATAGCACTGTCAAAAATGTATTTTGCTTTTTAGTAATGACCTTTTTCTTGGTTCATTAAGTACAAACATATCCTCAGTGTTGAGGAGCTCTACGCCATTACAGAAGTACATATTATAAAATAAAGCAAAGATAGCTTTTTCTTTTCTGTCTTTTTTTTTTTTTTTTTTTTTTTTTGTGTTACATATATTTACACACTTTCAAAGCCACCATCTAGAAATTCACACATTTACTACTTAAGCTTTTCGGTGGTCCACGAGGAAACAAGTAAATTGAGCATTAGTGATGATCAAAATAGGGTTTATACAAACCTGACCAATCAAGATAAAGAAGTAAATAATAATAAAAAGAAAAAAAGGCACTGAATGGTAGTTTGAATGTGGTTGTGTTTTGTAGGAAAATGCACACCAGGTGGGCATAAGCTGAAACCGTTAGTGGATATGGTTGTCTTATTTTGTTTTTTTCTCGTAGAGGAATACCATCTATGTAACTGAAGTAGGTTGATGAAACGTACCATGCAGACATCATCAAACACCAATACCCCTGCAGTAGTACCACCACTATGTGCTGCCGCTGATTTCTCTCCAGCTGCTCACGTGGCAAATCCTTTATGTTCCCTCATATAAGAATTTAGTTACAGTTGTCTGCTGTCACTTATTATCTTATTGTCGTATTATATTTCCCACAGCGGGGAATATGGCTGTATAACAGCTTTCTTGCCCTCTGTTGTGTGGCTTGGAATCGTTCCAAAGACCCCGAACACAGTAAAGTACAACTTTCTAAGACTCCCGTTAAGACGGATCGCTTTCTCTTCACTCGAAACACGAGGAAATCACTCAGATGTTTTACTGTATCTAACTTGACTCCTAACAACAGGGAAAGAAAATCTATTTTAGGCGCAACGATGGGAAATCAGCTATCGTTTAGTGCATATCTTTTCTAGAGGGTGAGGGGGTGGAGAGAGGTTGAAATTTTAAATGCCTCATTTTGATGAGCTTTGACAGTAATGCAGCCACATTGGCAAATGTAGCAGATTTCTATGACACCCATGTCATAGGGCTGTGGTTATGCTTCTGCTCGATCATTAGAGAAGACTTCTAAGAGAGACAAGTGAGATGTGAGTAATGGTGCTGAAGCAAGCTTGTATAAACATGTCAGTGAGCAGAAAAGTTCTCCTGTCATCTAGGTATTTTACTCTCAAAGAGTGACAAACTAAATAGCTAAAATCCCCTAGGCTAAAATCTGCACGCTCTACCACATTAGAGTATTGGCTTCTAATGCCATAAGAATGTGACAATCGCATTTTGAAACATTTTACATATTCTTTCCCAAACAGCCACCTTGTTAGCCAACCATGTTTGTTTTTCCTACTTCTTCCCCCGATGCATTTCTCTGCAGGCATGGCTTTGGAAGTGGTGATGAATGAGTGGAAGTTGACTCATTATTAAAGGTGGGAGATGATTAATAAGGACCATATGTGTTTTCCTCTATAGTGTAAATAAAATATATCATTCACGTAATGCAGGGCTGAGCTGGGAGAGTGATTTATGGGGTGTTAAAATGCACGAGGAGCCAAAGGCTGAAGCCCTCTCAGACACACTGCCATGACAGTGCCCTACCCTGCCGCTTTAACATGACTTAGATATCTCACACTCCTGCTCCTTGCTATCGCTCTCTGTTTCCTTATCTCGATTACCACCGTGCGGGATTTATATGTCTCAGACTTTCGGGAGAGTTCCCAAAATTGTTCTGAGGTCATTCAGAACGAATATAAATGGGACCTCTAAAACCTTACATTTTAGAGTGTAGCTGTATTTTTGCATTTATCATTGATAACCCAGGAAAACTGCAAATATATATAAATATAATTGATAGAAAAGAAGAGGAAATTTTAAAAAAGCGTACCTCGTGTATACATGGTAGTAGAGTAATTCTCTACTACTCAGCCTTGATGTTTCAAAGAAAACGCATTGGTTGTACCATCGTCTTTGGCAGATAGCCACCACCGCACACCTAAGGTATCGATTCACTTTAGACGTCACCATATTTCTCAACTTCAGATCCTGATGGAGTGTCTCTGTTTAAGTGTTTGAAGGTAGATGTCCAACGAGACGCATGTTAGAAGCATTATCTCCTCATCAGTCCCGCTGTCTTTGAAGTGTACAATTGAGGAGAGCAGGTCTGCACCTCTCTTTGTTTGGCTGTGCAACAAAAATTGAATATGTAAGCTTCAACCCGGTACACCACAATTGTGCAGTCTTTCTGTGACCGATGTGTCACCAGGAGGGAGAATGAGATTTGAACAAAGCAGTCTTTCACTCATTTTTTTTCTTTTTTTTTGTTTGAGAAAAAAACCCATTCAAAAATCGCTGTGTCGTTAAGTGCTTAGTTTTTTGTGTTCTGGTAACTCTGGTTTCACTTAGCATTTTGGGATTTCTGGTTTATGATATTTCCCCAGCTTTCGGGCAGTTACACTGTCCTCTTCTTCAACTGTGTTGCTGAGCAGCGCAGTATGCTAGATGACCGTATGCTAGTTATACAGCTGTGAAAAATGCTGCCACAAAGTAATGGAGAGAAAAGGGAATGCGGGGAGATGCACCGCTTTTTACATAGGCATCTTAAAAGATTTTGTCTATTCGCTCCATATATTCAGGTCTATTTCCATTGAGGATCCCACTCTTTTAAAGCCACTTTCATAATGATATGATAAAATCATAGCTAACATAAATCTGCTAAGTCAGCTGTGTGTCAGTTTACATCATGTGAAGATGTCTAGTAAGTCTGTTCCCTAAATGAGTTTGTGTCTGTGCATTTTTGTGTGTCTGCCTTCAGAATATGCATAAACACAGAACATGTGTATGAAAATGTGTGTTTTTCACATCAAAAACGACTGACAATGGAACCTTGAGTAGGCCCATGATTCAGTATCCTGCCCATTCCCCATGGTTCCTGACCTGGGGGAAGGATCTGTCTGGGTTTTGGCAGGCTCTATAACCACTGCCCTCCCTCACTGCATTTATCACCACTTCATCTCAAATAGGAAAATAGGGGCACTGATTTATTTATTTTTTATTTTTTTGTGGGGCAGAGGGTTACAGCTATTTCTCCAAATTTCTTTTTAAGTCAGGCCCTTCTAGGCCCACTGATGGCAGCTGCCTATTCTGCTGTTCACTGGGGGCATGCCCTGGTTTCATGTGTGCTGTTGTGGCGGGAGTAAAAGAGAGAGAGGGAGAAAGTGGAAAAGGAAGATGGAGGAGGGGAATAGAAACACTCCCACTGTGCCAGCGTGCCCCAACCTCAGCCAGGGTGACACACTTACCAGCCAGCATTCTGTCACCTTGCCGTGACACTGCAGGAAAGCCACGCTCTGCCTCTGAATGGGGGCACTGGGTGCAGAGGGAACCTGTCGAAGAAGCCTCCTAAATCACGCTGCTGGGGAGACGGATGTTAATGTGCTGTCTCGATGTCTTAAAGTACAAAGTTAGAGCCACAGACTCTTGCTGAGAGAGGCTACAAGACAGCGGCTCCCTCATATCCTTTGTTTACACAGCCAGTGGAGTGGGACTACTTTACCTGGACCCACTGAGTTCACTCACACAAATCCTTCAATATGTACAAGTGAACATAAGGAGCTTAGCCCAGAGAAGGCAATTCAGTCTGCTTCCCCAGCCATCCTCTAGAAATGACAAATTAGAGATGTTAAACAGCCTGGTGTGGGTATTACAACTAAAGAAGCATTTTCGGGAGAGTTATGTACAAAGAGTTATTACTACAAGCAGCAATACTATAAGCTCAGGCTTAGGCTTAAGTTCAAGTATTAACTACATCTAATATTCTGAAGTAGCATTGATAACATACAAATCATACACTGGTTGCCATCCCTTAAAATATATATTTATATAATTCCTAGACTTAATTTCGACATGTATGTGGCTCTAAATACTGACTGCGTCAAACATATCTGTCCTCACCCCACCGTATTCCTCCCCCGCCCCAAAGTCAGTCCTCCTTTCTTATAGCTGGTACCCAAATAACACAGAGGCTCAGTGAGAGCCATGTTTAAGCTAATACACAGCATTTTCATGGAGTGGGTGTAACTGACACCAATCCCAGTGGGGCAATTACAGGAAATTAATTACCAGCCATTCCTGTATTAATGGTTTATTCCAAAATAAAGCAAGCTAATTTATTTATTTTGACACAGAAAATTGTTTCAATGAGGATTATAAAAAGTTATTTGCTAAACAAAATGGAAGGGAGGAAGGCGAAATGAAGCAAGGGTTAAAAAAAGAAAACGTGAAAAATCCTGCAAAATGCAGTAATTAGTGGATAATAATGCCACTGCTAGCAGTGCGCTTCCCCAATATGACTGTAGGTATTTGACTGAGAATTAAGAACCATTTCCCAGTGTCTGCTCTTCCCTGCCTGTATTGTACGCTGCACCGGAATCTCACACCTCCAGCAAAGAAGCAAAATCTCTGCAGAGCGAGGATGATGAGGAGGGGCGACGTCCTGTGAACCTGGGGCCTGAGGGTGAGAAGAGAAAATGGGTAGGTTGTCAGGGAGTAAAAGAGCAGGAGTGGGGGAGACATAGAGTGACAATGCAAGATGAGTTAGGGAGTGAAGTGGGGTGGTGGGAAGTAAGCAGGAGTGAGACAGAGAAAAAGAGAGAAAGCACTCTGACAGCCTGAGAAACCTTGAGGTGCCATCTGGCGTGTGGGGGCCAAAGGAAAGGGCTCACTGACCCTTGACCCAGATCCCCCTTTTAGCAAACATCCCAGTGCTGCAGATTTATAGTCTGCTGAGGAACAATATCTGTCAAAGACCTGAGGTGAAGGCTGGCAGTGTCCGATTATCTCCAGGTGACTAGAAACGATTGGAAATACGAATGCTCAGGATGTGGTGGTGCACTTGTGAGTTTGACCTCAGCAGCAGTTCAGACAACACAGAGCAAGAAAGTAGAATGTAAACTGGAATTTTTCTTTTGCTTTTTCTGTTGGTTTTTTTGTGTTTCTGGCTTGTTCCTGTTTAAGAACTGAAGGAATACCAAGAAAAGGAGGGGACATTTACCTGACAGCAGTGAGGGGCTGTGATTTTACAATATCTCACAGAATAAAAGAGTAGTATGTGATATTAGTATGAAAATCAGTCTGCCCTCAGCTGATTAGTTTGTCTGAATATGCTTGGGCTCTGTTTTTGTTTTCAAAACTATTTGGTTTCCACTCCGCTCAGCAGGAACGCCACAACAATAACAGTAACTGCTCGGGGTCCAATGTAACAAGGATCAATACTGCCTGCAGAGATTGTTAGGACGCCCCGAGGCAAAGCAGCCCCCACAATCGCAAATGCACATGCATACACACATAGAAGCCTACACATGAACATGAGCCTCTTTACTCAACCGCAGAGAACCAAAAGCTACCTTAGAACAAAAGATTAAGAAGAATACTCATGTGGCAGCCAGCTGTCATTCACCATCACATTTGATTTGTGCAACGGTATCCAATAAATCTGGTCGCTGGCTTTCCTTTCTTTCTTTTTATTGCCCACACAGACTCTTTTGCCCTTTTTTGCATTTTAAGGAGGGGTGGGTAAGTCTTTACATGGGCTCAAACCTGAATAGATCTTTGTCGTGCTCATTTTTCCTGGTTCTGACTCTACCCAATGCATCCCACAAGTGACAAAGTCCCTCTCAACCTCAGATGCAGGCAGGCTGTTTAGTAGCTAGTTAGCATTCAGAGCAGCTATGCTAACACCCAGCAGACAAGTATGCCATGGGGGGCCGGTAAAAGGACTTGATTTCTTAGATATGCTCTATTAGTGTGGCTTGAAATAATCTACTGAGTGATGATTTTTTGTGGCTCACATTATAACTAAAAAGTTAAATGATGTGATGTAAATGGCATATTTTTACATTTTTGTTGACAGTGTGATTATTTTATTACTCAGTGCAGCTCTGTGTGTAAGTGAATGACTCCTAAATGCAAAGAATTTCAACGTTTATCTAAAACAACAGTCCAGACTGTCTCGCTTGTCCACGGTTTTTCTGCCTCTCCTTTGTGCAGTGTGCTGACATCATAAATGGTAATGTCTGCTGGCTAGCAAGGCATTTCTTAGCTGGTGGCCCGGAATTCCTGATATTTGCTATCGGGAAGCAGCAGGATCAGTAATGCTAACTATGTGGATCATTCTTAGAAGACTCGGCAACAGCCGTCATGCCCTCATAATAATGCTGTGCATTTCAGCAGTATGTCTCAATTGAGAGCTGCAGCAACCCAATGCTTTCATTGTTCTTGTCTTCTTTTGTGATGCAGTCAGGAAAAAAAAAAATTCATTTCTTTTCTAATGGCATGAAAAGATTTCATTGAAGTGCAGATTGAGAGTGTACCGCTGTGGCTTGTGGAGCCAGGCCAAAAATACAGTGCCCGCGAAAATGCCCTGGCTCTGCAGTATCATTCCAGAAGCAAACTGGTGTTCTTCACTGAAGCTGAGCAGCGTCATAGCAACCCAGTGCAATGCATAAAAGATGACCTCAGAGGCACTGGCTTGACATGCACTTCCACAACAAGACACAAGATGGGCTGGTTTCAAACTTACAAAGGTCAAACGAGGCCAAGCATCAAAGTGATAGTTTGTGCTATGATATATTTGTAACATGAAAATGTGCATTTATTAAAACGATGTATCTGCAGACTGGATCACATTTGCAAGAAATCTAAAATCTTTTCTCATTTTCCCTGCGTGTCTTTGTCAATGCTTGCATTGTAGCGCACAGGGACTGTCAGTCTGCCTAATTGCAATCTACTGTGTGTATATAAAAGTGCCTGAGATAATAAAGAATGCTTGGATTTCCTAACTCTTATTTGGAGCCCAGGCAATTGTCTGCCAGTCCATGACCTCATATATCTTATTTCTCACTCTTTCTATGTGAGATGGACTGCTCTTTAAACTTACTTAAATATATATAATTTTTCCAAGTGCGGTAATATTTTTCATGGAGCTTATTTTGCAGGTGAAGTTGTTGTGGGCTGTAATGGTAAGTAGAGCGGGCAGGTCTTCATTGCCAAAGTGCTTGGTAGTAATGGTGAAAATTGGCTGATGTGTTTGAGAACTAGCACTAGTCCAAGTGGAGAGACTGTTTCAAAATGACACATAAATGGAATTTCCTTCCTCCTGCTCACCGTGCTGCACATCCTAACCTCTACCATGTAAAGAAAAGAGAGAAATGTGTGTCACCAAATAAATTCAGAGAGAAAAGAAGGCAAGCTGGTGGGTTTGTGTGCGTATTCACGGGAAAATGTGTTTACAGTATGTATGGTAGATGTGTGTTATCAGTGTGAGACGACAATCCAGCAAGAATGAGATGGGTGAAAGAAAAAGCAATTGTCCTGTAGGGCTCAGACACTCATGAAATTAATCTATTATCTTCCTGTGCAGCTGCCATGTACTATACAAGGTGCTTGACAATTCCCTGTGCCATTGCAACTCCGTGACATTTGCCCATTCACTAAGCTCGCTGACACCAACAGGATCTGGCCTTGCCGCCAAATTAAGGCAACGAGTGGGGAAATGAGAGCGGTGGCATCGGCCAGGAAGAGCCAGAGAGGCGGGATAGATTACCCCTTGTGTTTGAAGACCTGACCTAAGCACCTTGCCCAGGGGCTTTTTATCAGCTGGAGCTGAAAAACACCTTCAGGAGGGATACGACGATATAACCACAGCCAGTTGTAATGGTGTGACAAGGCTGTGCTGTCCTTGCACAAGTCTTCACTGCCCTCCCTCCTCCCTTCACTACTATCCCCTACCCTTCTTCCTCCCTCTCTACCAGACTGAGTCCTCTATCTAAAACTCCGTCCAGTTGGGAATGGGCAGACTTTAAATGCCTGTCGCCCAGTGTCACAGAAGTAGCTGCACACGGGGTGTCCAGTGTGACAACACAGTCTGGGTCCTGTCAAGGGCAAAATGAATTTGTTGGAGGAAGGAATGTGGAGGGGGAGAGAGAGAGCAGAGAGGGGATATATTATGGCAAATGATGAATAACCCGAAGGTGCACAGATACTCCGCAAAAGCGATGAAAAGAGGCGAGACGAGATGGGAGGAAGGAAAAGAAGAGCGGTAAAGAGGGGTCTAGCCTGGCTGTAGCTAGCTCAGGCTTACGGATAGCAGCTGTCAAAGGAGCAAAGTTTTATTTATTTAATGTTGGTCTGCTTAAAGAGACAGGTGAAGGTCAGGTTATGTGTCTGCTCCCCAGCTTTGTTGTGTGAGCTGGATCAATTTATGAAATATGTCTGTTAACAATGCTGCCGATGTAATCTCTCTCACCTCCTTATGCACTCTTTCACACTCCAGTCTCCTTTTCTACTATTAGACTCCTGCTCTTGCCACTACAGCTAAGGTAACCTCATCACTATAACCACTGCTGCTGCAATTTTATGATTTAGAGGTCAGAGTATTGTTTCTTTGAAGAGGTAACTGGGAGGGTCTGACAGCTGTGACGACAGTATCAGTGTGGTCAAATGTTATATATTTCCAGGAAATGGTTATTTATTGTTTAATAGCCCAAGGATAGCTGGTCTTTTGTAAATCAATTGAAAGTTGTGTATTATATTTCAATTCCACATCACCGCTTATCCATTATCTACAGTCTGGACTCCTGTACTGCCACATGTACTGTGATTAACTACCACTTTTTAAAGTAATGTACTTCTGTTTATACAGTGCTGTATATTGTATTTATACGATATGCATAACGTGCAATTATAATTTATGTCTGTTGTTGGGTGTTTGCTTTTAGTCTAACAGGCCAAGTGCTTTAAGAGCCAGTTTTACATAAAGTAATGAACAAAGCAGGAGTTTAAAGGTACACTGCAAAAAATATCCAAATATTTGAAATATTGGGAAATAAATGCTTAATTTGAGAAGTAATTTTCTTTCTTAATTTGAGTGAAAACCTAAAGTGAAAACTTAGCGGCTAAACCAGAAGATTTTTCTTAATTAGGTGACAGATCATTTAACAAAGTAGTTGTTCTCTTACACCAATACCAGCATAGCAATATTACCAAAACAAAATAGTCACTGGCGATTGCATTTTTCAACATAAGGAATAATTCCATTATGTATATATATATATATATATGTATATAGTTTAAGATATATATATATATATATATGTATATTATATATATATATATATATATGTATATGTAAATATATTATATATATATATTACTATGTATATATATTTATATTATATAGTATATATATATATATGATATATATGTATATGTATATATATTAGTATATGTATGTATGTATATATAGTATAATATATATTATATTAATATATGTTATATGTATTATTTATATAGATTTATATGTTCATATGAATATTTATTTATAAATTATTGCTATATAGTAATATATGTTATTTTATATTTATATGATATATTGTATGTGTATATATATATTATGATGTATACTACATAATGCTGTTTATATGTATATGTTATATATAATATGTATAGTATATATATAATGTATATGTAAGTATATAGCTATATATATGTTATATATATGTAATTTATGCATATATGTATATTTATATATATAGTATGTATATGTATATATAATATATATATATATTGCAAACAAGGAATTAAATGTGGTGGTTTTGGTTTATTTTATTTTTGCCAAAAATAATATGGTAAGTCCATGACTGCGAACAAAAATCTTCTTCATATGCACAGAGTAGCATTACCAGAGCATCTAAATTCAGTTTAATTTGGTGAACTTTACATGTTGGACTCTCACAATTACCCCGTCTCTGTCCTCAGTGTCAGCGCCATAAACTCAGGAATGCTGGTAGTTAGAAGCAGAAGCCCTGAAAGTGTGGGGTCATAAGATTGAGTCAAAGTTGAGTGTTTTTTTTTTCCATTTCATTCTTTTTACTAACAAACTTTTACTAACGTTAAGATAATGTCCGGTGATTTTGGTTCTGCTTTCACTTTCGGAACTATTTTTCAACCATTTCAACCTGTTTATCTACAAAGATGTCTCATCAGTATTGTTTTATTCCTACTCTCTTGTTTCTGGTTGATCCTAAGAAAACCCTACAGCTTGACCACCACAACTGTTTCACTCTTATATCATCTTTTAAATCTGCCCCAAAAAGTCATTATCATTATTAAATAACTCAGTTTAGAAATGTTGGCAGCAGTGTTGTGTACTTAGCGCATCCCATAGATATGTGTTTGTGGTGGTTGTGCTTGGTGCTCAGTTTAATCTCATTCTGACTCTCTGGCATGCCACGCAGACTGTGGCCTGGATCACTGCTTCACAACCAGGCCCCGCGGTCCTTTGCTTAGCCGGCAGACCAGAGCAGAATCATTCACAGTTCGTTACAAACCCCAAAGCGTGTCTGATCACTCTGAAGATAGCATATTCTTTTGAGTGGCTCTCCTTCTTCTACCTCCTGAAAAAAGAGTGAAAGAGGCTAATAACGTGGGGGGTTTTTTAGGGATTTTTCTTTTTGCAAAGTGGTTGCACATCTGAGTTTAATACGGTGTTTTGTTGGTGGAGATGGGTCACACCGTTCGTCTTCCCTTAAGTGAAGGTATTCCTGGGGGTAGGAAAACAGGCTGACAGGGTTGTGACTAAACAGTGTGAACGACAGCAAACCAAGGGAAAAAGCAGAAAGACCAGTTTGTTTTGGATAGCTGCAGGCTGGACAATTTATAGACATAAATGTAAACAGAGAGCCGGAACGTCTAACCCCCCCCAAATTTAAGATTAAGAAGTAAAATGATTCCAAAATGACCACATATTACAGAGTAAAGATGAATTTGATGGAAAGTGTATATGACATGGGTACTTAGCGGTAGGCAAAGGAAACCGAATGAGGAGAAGAGATCGGGCCACATAAGGTCCAACTGTTACATTTTGTGAGTGATGTAAATAAGAGCTTTGGAGATTCCGAACCCAAGAGCCATGACCATGTAATTATCACAACTTAGGGATCAATATCCGCTCATTTGCAGAACAAAGCTGCAATCTAACCATCAGTCCTCTTTGCTCCCTTTCTTGCATGTGTCTAAGTGACTTTGACAACTAAACTGCATGTGTGCCCAGTTTTTAAAATAGCTTGTCTTTCTTTCATGTGGCAGCATATTGAGCGCTCCCATGCACACATAATTTTTATGAAATACGTTAGTGTCGAGCATGTGCTCCTTGGCCCTGAATATCAAGAAACTGACACTGATAGAGAATTTATTTGATCCACACAGTCGTATCCCTCCACCCTTATTCAAACTGTGGATTCATCTAAATTCTATGGAATCTACAGCAACACATTTCTCTTTTTCTCTTTCTCTCTTTACGCCCTCAGAGTTCAGAAGCTTGTAGGTCTTTAATTATGTATAATATTCTTTTGCCCTGTTTTATGGAAACTCCAGACTGGATTCGCTCAAGTCATCGACTTGAAAGTTTGAAAACCTCCAGTGACAAGAATATTAATGTGCCAGCAGTGTCATATCTGTTTCAGCTCATGCATATTCAATGTCCCCCCAGCTCTCCAAGATTTATGTCAGACTTTGCCAGAGTGTAGTTTTCCACCATTGGAGATAATAGCATGCTAAATTGATGTTATCGGGGGCAGGTTTTTTTTTTCTTTTTTTTTCGTCTCTACTCTTCTCCAGGTCGGGGGGTTGTGGAGGGGAGCGAGGAGCAACCCACTTGTCTGGCTGCTATTCAGTCTGTTGGCAGCTTTAATGCTCACCTCAACCCACCGGCCTGTTCTGTAGTAGTAGCAGACTGAAAACCTCTGTCATGGGTGGAGAGGAGAGCATATTTTGGAAGGAGATTAGGGGCGATCCTGTGGATTATCTTTTAATTAAGGACGGTTGAGTTGTGCCCACTCTGGTGGAGCAAACGCCCAGCTGCTAATGAAGTTTAAACAGACATACTTTATTTAATTACCGCTAATCGCTGGGGCCCAAAGTCCGGCCCTCTTTGATCTGCCTGTCGCACTGTAATCTTCCTGGCAGATACCATCTCCCGTTCTACCCGGATCCCTTTTAGAAGTTGCTACGGGAAGTCCAAGATTAACCATGGGTTAATTGAGACAGCCAGGGTGGAAGTGTGTGTGTGTGTGTGTGTGTGTGACAGAGAGAGAGGACAAGAGATGGAGAGTAGGAGGGAGGATGGGAGGTAAGTTGACTGATGTGTTTGTGGCTTTAGAAGTCATCCTGTTTTGTCTCTCTCTCTCCAGGATGTTTTGGTCACATGCTGCTTGACTGGTTGCCATTATGGTTTACCAGGGGGACCCAGAGTACAACTGACGTCTTTTTGGAAGATTTCTGAGCACTGTTTAGTGTCCTTTTATCAGCTTGTAATGTCTAGTGAACTATTCACAATTCCATATTTTTCATATTTGGGACTTTCTAAAATTTCTGTTGAGTTAGTCAAGCAAACATTCAAGCCTTTTTCTGATGGATGTTCTTTGTGCGTACCAGACATCTCACAGTGCGTCCTTCCACCCCTCCACATTCCCGTACACCTTTACATCACTGATCCAGCTGCTGTTTCCTTCAGTGGTGTTTATTGAACATATCAGCGTAAACGGATGGTGAGAAACCTCGCTGTAAGGAACGGAAAGGTCAGCAGAGGCAGCAGAGAGTACGGTGGAGGGGTTTGTGTGACACTGGGTGTGTGAGAGAGGAGAGGAAAGAGAGGAGGGGGTGTCTTTATCTGACCTGGGGGAGCTGTGGGCTTCCTGTTAATTGGGTTAGTGTAGCGACCAGGGGCAAACCGTGTGACTGGAGAAAAATACTGTGAGAAAAACCCTAAGAGGCATTTTTGTCTCAGCTGAGACATATGGCAGAGGAGCTGTGAGCACACTGAGTCTTCATCTGGAGGTGTGAGAAAGAGCAGAGAGAAAGAGGGAGATGCATGTTTCCCCAAATTAATGCGGTATCCCCAAATCGAGTTTAGAAGAGCCAGCGGACACACTTGCTGTGGTAAACTGATCTCCCTATCTGTAGTTCTATCTAACATGTGCACACACGCACACACACATATACATATACACAAACTCAAAATCCTTTGTCTTTCTAACTCTCACACCCTCCCCAAAATCTCCTCACCCTTTCAGTATGTTTCTATTTCTTTACTTTACCCCTTTGCACTCGCCTGCCTGTTCCCATCCTCCACAGCTGAAAGATTGCCAATAAATGAGTGATTTATATTCCGATAAGAGATGTTAACTAAACCGCTGCTTGCATATTCATACCTGAAGCTGTTGATTAATGCCGGCTTCACCATAACAGAAAATGTGTATTGTTTTTCTTTCTTTTTTTCTTCTTTTTTTTTCATTGTAACATGAACCATAGAGTCAGTAAAGGCTGGTCTGTGCCTCACAAAGAGATTTACTGCTTTAATTATCCAAAGTAAAATGACTAAAAATATTCATAGCCCTGCTTAAAACATGGTTGATGGAATTATGCATTGCATTTTGTGAATAATTGAATCTTTTCTTCAGATTGTGACAGAATAGCTAATTTATTAATAGACGTACACAAAGTCGAGTCAAAGCCTGTGTCGGTCCTGCGGGTAGAACTGCTTTCAAGAGAATGAACCCTTGTTAAATAAGTTACAGAACACAGTCCTGAGCAGACGCCTCAGTTGCAAACAAACCCAAAAGACAGAAAGGGAAGGGAGAGAGAAAGACAGAAAACGCGAGGAGCTTCGCAGACACCGGGTGTTAAACACAGTGACGTCTCAGAGGCCCTTCGGTAGAAGAAATGAAATATTAAATGCTTTCGTGTTTATTAACGGGATGAAACAAAGGGCTGCTTCCCTTTGACTTGTGCACATTGACACTTGGCACAGAACAAACAAAATCAAATATGGTATTGATCCATAATGGATGAAAAAGCCATCCATGAATGAGTGGCATTATTTAAGAATTAGGAAAGGGAAGAAACAGAGAGCAGGGAGACACACTGTTTGGAAACATCAACATTTTGTCAGCTGCCTGACTAATACACAAGTCTGGTTTATTACACATAAGTGTTATAGATGAATTTCATGTCATGACCAAAAATATATTATCGGGCACTATATTTTATTAAGCATTTAAAATGCTTCCACTACATCATATTTCATGCATTTATTTTTATTTTTGAATGCAAATGCACTTGATTTGTAATGGGCAACAGTTTTGAGTGAGTCAGTGCAATGCATCATGTAACATTGGTGACAGTGGTTGATGCAAGCCACTTTGCATTTCTTCCGTAGTAAAGCAGGCCCTGGGGTGACATTTAATGTTGTTAGCAGTTTAACCCCAAGTCCCTCTTCTTGAGGCCCTGTCATGTCCGAGTGGCACCCCAAATAAGCACTTTTGACATGGGGGGGCTGCAGGCCTGTGGCCCCTGCTTTTGTTGACAGTTCCTAACAAAGGGCCCCCTCTTCCATTGATTGCCCTTTGCTGTTATGCAAATTCAGAAGTCTTACTGCTGCACAACCATGGATGGAAGGTACAGGGTTTACAGTAGATAGAAAAGTATCTTTTTTTTTCTTTAGCAAGGCATCTGTGTTGTGTCATAGAAGTTAAACACTGTATCCCTGCAGTTGTTTAATCTCCCCAGAACAAAATAATACAGCTTAAAAGCACACACGGAGATAGATTTACAAGTGCACGGCCACAACTTCATGGAGCAATGTGCATACCTAAACACAGACAGAAACAAGCAGCACTATTCACTACCTATGATCTCTCACTCACCCACATATTTAGTCTCACTAGCACACATTTGACACGCAGCTGAAAATCCCCTATAGCCTATTCCTTCTGGTTGTGGTTCAAATTCTGTCCTAATGCCTTCTCCAGCTGTGTGTTTGTGTGTCCCTGGGGAGTTCAGGCATAGCTGCTGTTGTGACCTGATAGCATCTGGGAGTAACTGATGGTTTTGCCCACATGCTTCTGAGCTTCAGGACCCCTCGGCCGTCCTTGCAAAGCCAGTTTCCCTTGGACCCTTTCAACACCTCCTCGACACCCGCTTAATACAAATTCCACCAGTGAAAATCCAAACATTCTGGGTTTTTTATTGAAAATGTGCCTGTAGAATGATTTCTCATTATCTTTGAAGTGGAATCCCTTGTCACAGTGAAACATAGAGTGAAAAGGTGAACCTAAAAGGCCACTTTACATGTTTCATTTCGATCATTCCTAACAAGATGCATGGTTGTAACCGGAATGAATTTCCCCCTTAAAGAAACTTTATGCTTTTAGTTGAGTTTTGTTTTTAGCAGTGAGTTGAAGAATACATATCAGCTAGTTTGACAAATTCTTAGTTGGAAATAATTATATAATTATATAAAGCACATGGCAGGGGAGTGAGGTAAAACACCAGAATGGATGATTTTGCTCTTGAGTTATTTCATGACTGCCTTGACCTCAAAACTCAAGGTTATCAAGGCATCAGAGCAGCCTGTTCTAGGATTCCAAAACACGACAAAAAGTTGTTTATCCAAGGCTGATGAGGTGGTGATGAGTTTTTTCTTCCCTCCAAATTCGCTGAACTTTTCCATATTGTTACATAAATTGCTCGCAGAGTTGCAGTGAGGGTGAGAACGTTTTTATGTTTAGGAGTGTTTAATTGCACTGAGATGTGATAGCGGCCCTCGTGTATAGGCAAATCTCGTCATCCTGTAACACTGAAGTTATATTATTTAACCCCCCGGGATCATATCCCTGGACCAGTGTGTATGAAGTGCATTTTTATCATCCCTCTCACATTTCACATGGAACTGTATGCAAGTATGTTTGTTTTCATGTCAACTTTTAAAGTGAAACAGAGGCAAAAAAAAGGAGTAAAAAGTACGTGATGGCCGATGAAGGGATGCATATGACCCTCTCCGTAGGAGGAAAAATAAACAAAAAAAAGGAATGAAAAGGAGGAGGAAGAACGGAGGAGGCGGAGGAATAATAAAAACAGAAAAGAAGTGTTTCCATGCTTTCTCCAGCTGTTTTCCCATGGAAAGACACCGGTTATCCTACACAGCTTGTTACAATAGAGCAAACAAGCCTGGTGGGATCTGGAATTGACAACTTGTGTCTGCTTAGTTACACTAGTTAATGACCCTAATTATCTTCCTCCTCGCTGTGAACAGTCAATAAACAATTAGTGTGGCATATGGACCCCCTAAACTCTGTGTTTTCTATCTCCAAGACAATGGGGTGTCCTTCTCTGGCAGTGGTAAAGTGTCACTACAGGCTGATTAAAGTACATGGGAAACAGTAATCAATGGCTTATCCTAAGACCCTAAACATTATCCTTTCCTACTAGGTTTTGCCTCTCAGCTTCAAAAGCACTGACAAATGGAGCAACTTCATGCATATTGTCCATCCATATATCTTTTATCTTCTACTTCCTTAGATAATTTGTTTAGAAAGAAAGACGACATGGTGCTGATTAATATGTTTGCACTGAGGCCTTTGGGCCTATGGCTAGCTCTATCTGTGTAAGCCCCTTTCAATGACCATCTTCCACATGGCCACATCTCTGTCATATGTTTATGAGCCTTTCAATAGGGCTTTCTCTCATCCATACCAATAGGTAGACCGGAATAGCTTGCTGGAGGGAGGAAGAGACAAACCTTTTGAATATGGATGGAGTTCAGGTGAACTACACCTGAACCCTGTCTGTGATGTCTTTATAGAGAGTGTTTCTGACTTTCCTTTGCTTTTCAGCCACCATCAAAAGTTCAAGAGGCAGTAGTGTTTTGTATTCAGGGAGAAGAGAACCTTTGAAACCTTTGGGATAAAAGCGTTGCACTGTGTCAGTCTGGAAGGTAAAGGAGAAGGAGGGAGAAGGGCTAAGAGGGTGCATGAGAGGGGAGGAAAAGGGTGCACTTTGTTGTGCTGTTTCACAAGGCTAATCTGAAATAAGCACCAACCTTTATGCAGGAGAATGACTGATAAATGTTAACTAGTGTGGGCCAAGTTTTACAGCAGCTGGTGACCTTTAAATCAGGGTTCAAGGTTTTTTTAAGTCTGCTCAGACAAGTGTGTTCATTCTTTGGTAACTGAATATAGGAATTCAAACACATTGTCAAAATTGTGATAGTCGTATTATGTATTTAACACAAAAGTACAGAGACAAAATAACTGTTAACAATTGCTCTAATAGCATTCATCTACTCTTGATAACCTATCTTAGTTTCCATTTGAGTATGACTTCATTCAGGCTGAATTAGTAGCTG
The DNA here is from genome assembly GCF_018398535.1 of Haplochromis burtoni. Taxonomy (NCBI): domain Eukaryota; kingdom Metazoa; phylum Chordata; class Actinopteri; order Cichliformes; family Cichlidae; genus Haplochromis; species Haplochromis burtoni. The sequence goes on along the minus strand of NW_024582424.1, from coordinate 712,232 downwards.
ATCCTGAAGAAAATCATGCAGCCGTTTTTGGAATAAGGAGGTGCTAAAGTTGCATTTTTCATTGTGATCATTTCCTTGCAGAGCAAGTTCAGACTACATTTGAGTTTTGGAAAGTTTCTGCAGTAATTTTAGATTTCTTAAAAACTGAAAAAAAGCCCAGTAGCACTGTTTTGAATTTTTCCCTTTGGCTAGAGTAGAAGATTTCTGATCTCTTGGTACGAACTGTATCCCTGCTGGCAGAGAGTCTGATGTCTTGTAATGGCCCTCCGTGGATTTGATAAGATTATTGCTTTTCTAAATGTGATGTTTTTCCCCTTACTTTTCTCTTTATATGGATACTGTTTCTGTATTCATGATACAGTATTACAGCTATGTGGCATTAAAAAAAAAGTTTGGCCTAGAATTGTGTGAAAAAAGTTTGTCATTGCTATGCATGAGGCTGTGAAGAACAGATACCAGATAGGGTTAACTGGTGACTGATGATGGTGGGAGTAATCAGCATTAGCTTGCAAAGTAATTGCTTAATTTCCTATTAATGCATCATCATTATTATGAGATTCAAATAAAATTGATCTTACCTTGACATAGTTTCATGCATTTTCACATATAATCAACAACTGCGATGTAAATATATTTGGGCATATGAGTGCAGCGCAAACACAAGTTCATACTCTGGCCTCTTTGATATGAATGCACGTGTGGGGAACAGCTGCAATGATCCATCATCATCTCAAAACAAGACAAAACAGAAGGAGGGTCTTTTTGTGTTTTGATTTGATTTTAAATTGAAGCTTAAGGTAACTGTGTTTGGAGGAACACTGGTTATGTTTCCACTCCTCAACTTTTTTTTTTCTTTCCAATGGGCGTGTTTGAATGTGAAAGAAAAGGCATGACGAAGTGAAACAGTAAACTGATTGAACAAATTAATAGAAATTTGGCCTGTAGTTTAAAAAAGAAAAGGGTTAAAAAAAGAAGAGGTAGGCAAAGATAATACTATAAGAAATGTCCGAGACATTTGTCTACTGTTGTTGTCAGTAGGCTTAATCATTTGTGTGACCAGGCCTGCTCTTCTTGTACCCTGTAGGCTAGTTTAGCTTAGTCTTTCTCTTCATGCTTGAAGATGATAAAATTTTTCTCTCCTGTTGTGTGTTTTGTATTTGGACCACACAAAATGCATTACAGAGTGTAGATAGTTCTTCCCTGAAGGTGTCCTTAGGGGAGCACAAATTGCCCAACCCTAGTGTAATTTGTGTCTTACCAACAAATACTATAGATTCTATGTGTTTTTTATTTGTAAAAAAAAAACAAAAAAGCTTTGTGTTCATGCTGTCAGTTGTCTTGATGTGGTTTTTCAAGTATGTTTCAGTTTTTGTTTTATGCCCATTATCCCTGATGCCAGGGCATCAGGACGAGTCTATAATAAAATGCAACAATTTGCCAATTCATACTAGGTGTAAATTACTCTGAAAGCTTTGGTTCTGGTTGAATACCTGGGAAAATTACTCTTAATTTAAAAGCATGCATGTTTTGGGTTTTTTTTCCTAGGAGAGATAAACCTACGTTCTAACTTTGCAATTACAAATCACAGCGCTAACAATGTTGCACTTGTGTGTCGCTCTACCAGTGGTTGGCTGCTACTTGAAACATACCTTTTTTGGTACGCAATTAGGCTGACTCAGTACTTATGCACTAATGGTAAGATGGTCAGCTCAGGGGATTAACTTAGTTGTGTTGGAGGGTTGGTGAAGGGGTCTGCTTGTGAGAAGCCCTATTGTCCTACTGGGTCACTGATCTAGGGGTTCATACCCACTCAAGACCAGGACTTTACCCTCCTTCTCTCTCCACTTCAGCAGGCAACAGAATTGGCTGCATTGTGTGATATGAGGTGGAAAAGAGTCCGCCGCCCCACCCATCCACTTGGGTTTTGGAGTGTGTTTTGAGCAGCGCTCATCACAACACTGGCTGTGCACATGCACACACTCACACACACAAATGCGCAGTGGCGTCCTATCTGCACTCAATAACCAAAGGGAAACTCCAGCTGGGAGAGCCATTGATGCCTCCGTAACAGGCTGATTGTTTCCTATAGGAGAGGGAGGAGCGGGGAGGAGAGAGTGGGCAGTTCTGTAACTCCACCCCAAGGCTTTGAGTGGGGCCTAGCAGGTGTAAACACCCACTGCTTTTTGCTTTATGAGTGGGCAAGAGAAGAAGGACCCCCAGGTAGTCATGGGGCACTGCTCTGAAGGAATTAAGAAATTAAAAGTAAAGTGAAAGCGAGAGGCCCAAAAAGAATCACAGGACAAAATGGATATGTGTTAGACTCGGGCCAGGTGTTCTACTGTTATGATACGAGTTGCCTCAGCCATGCTGTGAGAGGCAGATAACCTCTCTATTGACCACAGAGCCCAAGATCACCTTCCATGCTGGGGTGTCTGTAACACAACCGAACTTAAAGCAGCAGCTTAAATGGGGATAAATAATGGCATTTTCTGGCACTGGCAACACTTGTCAGCATAGGAAGGCTTCAGTGATGATTCTAGGGCCCATTCAGATGATGGAAATTCTGTCTCAATGATTCATCTCCATTTACTTAGCTATGAGTATCATATCCCTGCCAGTTGGGAAGGCGATATAGCGCAGGAGCTTAGCTTGTCCCTGAATGGGGCTATGCGAGAAAAGTTAGTATATGTTTGAGATGCTTCTGATGCTTATAATGCATACTCTTTGGGTAACGCTGTTAGGATTATAGAGTAGAAAGAGGCAAATATATAGACCAGCATGCTGTTTATCCGCCGGTTCCACACCCTCCAAACAGAACCCCATTACACAGACCAGTTTGGAGAGGCTTAACACCTGTTTTTTTTCAGCCAATATAAACTCATTCTCTCCCTCCCTCTCACTTACTTTTTGTCTTCCAATGCAAAGAGGATGAAGCCAGGGGAATGAGAAGAGCTCCATTATTGCTGTATTTTCTTTCCAGAAAAATGTTATTTACTAGAAAGATATCATCCTAGCTTTTAATCCTCTTAGTGGTGGATTGCGGTTGTACTTACATCGTCATGCACCTGCTAAACTGCCTTCTCTTAAAGCTGTATAAACACAGCCGCGGGAGCCATTGCTTTCCCAAGCCGAACCCATCAGCTTTTTTTTTTGTGCTTTTTTTTTTCTGAGAGTTACACAGAGGAAGAGAGCTCACAAGAAGTTTAGAGGACATGGTGTTGAGAAGGATGATGCTCATGAGAGCAAGCAGAGACCTCTTCCTGCTACACCAGATGTGGCCAGACCCCACCTGATGCCTCTTCGCTGGTCAGCTTCTTGGTGGAGCCTCAAAACCACTAAACAGAGGAGGGCCTGTGTGTAGGAGTGTTTATACAAGGCCTGTAAGCATCCTCTCATGTCCTCACAGTCTTAAGTTCAGAGGAGCAGCCTTCTTCACTTAATGTGGATTACAGAGCACTTAGGGGGTAGCTTTGCTTCTTTTGTACCAAAGATATTTATATTTTGTTTCCTGTTGACTTGTGATTGTGACTTTAGCTAAAATGCATTAAACACAATTTATTGCAGCACTGGTCTGATGTGTCTTCTGTATAATGATTGTAAAACAAATAACTTTTGCTCCTGGGCTCGTGTATATATTTAGAAAGTTGAGCATGAGCTGTTTTTTTCCTTGTGAATAATCCCTCTTCCTCCTCAGTAAAGGACATGTCGAGCTGGTGTGACAGGTTCTGCACTCTGTTAACATAACCTCCTCTGTTCTAACATGGTACAGACACCACTCATCCTCGTGTTCCCTGATGGGAGAGAGAGAGAGACAGACAGAAAGACAGCGAGAAAGTAACAGCAGCTGAGACAGAAGAAGATGAAAATAGAAAAGGTGTCCTTTATGTGTGTGTGTGTGTGTGTGGGGGGGGGGCTGGAGGGAGGGAACTTCGACCGCAGGCAAACAATATGGAATTTGAAATATTGGCTGGCGTTGTGATTGAACATGGCTCCCTTATCACTGGGTTGCCAGGTTGGCCAGCTATAACGATGACTTATCACAGGGCTGAGGAACTTGGAGTATATAACAAGATTCTCCGACATGACAAACACTGCCCCGAGGAGACACACACCACAATCTGTATAGACTGCCCCAATCCAGGGCATCCAGCACTGGTAATAGTGGATTCTCTTAGGAGTATAGCACAGGTAGAGTTACTTCTAAAAATGAAGAAGGTCCACTATGTCTTTTACTTACTGACATGCATGAGATGAGAGTGCTGTGCACAGTGGCATTTTCTGTCCATTAGAATAACAAGAATTTTATGTATCACTGAACTTTTGGTACGGACACACGCCTGTCACTGCCTCTGCAGTCTGCCTAGGTGTTCTAGCTTCCTGGTTTTCATAGTCACCTTGTGACCTACGCTCTCTTTTTGGAGCAATAACCAATCGCCTTTTTTATGTGCCTAAAAAGAGGATGATGTTTCAGCCTCATTTGCAACACTTTTCACTTCAGCCCAAAGTCACACTTCAGAGTATATGTTATTATAATTATACCATATTTAATTAACTCATTCTGTTGTGTTTTTTCTTACTTTCTCGCTTCTATTTAAGATTGAATAAAAGTGTGTGCAGTGTGTGTGTGTGTGTGTGTTTTAATACGTTATATGCACAAATGTGCTGTAGATCAATAATGAGCTGTGGACTTGACTCTCTGCCTTCCTCAGTAGAGGATAAACAAGCAGATGATTCAAGGTCAAATGGATAAAGACAAGTCTTGAAGGTAGAGTAAAGGAACGATATTGTAGGTTTGGTTTTTAAATTTCCTAATCAGATAAGCCCTGATGCATTTTGGCTTTGGTAAGTTCCTCATCATGTCCTCCTTGTTCTCCATCTTTGGCCAGAAACTACACACTGGGGTTGAATAAATTAATATAGAAGCTAAATGCGTCACCCAAGTTACTAAATTGATTTGCGGCTGAACTGTTAGATGCTCAGTTTCCCCATTTAATGTTAAAGCTGTGAAAATTCCTTTGGTGTACTTGAGCTGCTCAGAACCTATGAACCATGAACTTTGACCTTTTGGCTAAACCAAAACAGATGCCAGGTGAGGTGACTCACATCCGGCTTTAAATACACTGGTGAGGAATTTTTCACCCTGTTCTCTGTGTTATTGCTTCATCTCCTCCTCCTCCTCCTCCTGCATTTCTCCACTAGTAATACTCCTTAGCCATGAGAAGACCACCCCCTCTTATCTTCTACATTTTTTTTTCCACTGACTCTATCCCTGTTTTCCTTTTCTTTCATATTATCTCTCTTGAGTTTTCATTAATTACGTTCCTTTGGCAGGAACTTGTTTGCTTTCCCTCTGTATGTATGTATTGCTGGCATTGGAATGGATTTGTTTATAGTTGTGACCCTTGCTGCTTGAAGTCTTAAAGCAGCTCTACTGTCAAGAGCCAAAACTCTGGCAAGGTCAGCTCATTTCTGTTTACGTTTCGAGCACTATTTACCCTCAGGGGCTTTTAAAAGCACTTCTGCAAAACATCACTTTCAGGAGGGAGAAAGGGAGCGAGAGAAAGGAAAGGAAGGTTGGAGAGAGAAAAGATTAAATAAGAAACCGAGAGGACGGTGATAGGATTCTACTTTCCCATCAGTGACACTGTCATATTATACTGAACCAGGAAATTTCTTAATCCTTCTTATAGTGTATTGAAAATTGCAAATTCGTACTTTGCTTCAGGTAACCGCACGAGTATATTGATATGAATATGGTGCATTAACCATAATTGTCCTAATTTGCCCTCTGCTGCATTAACTCTCTGCATATTACCAACATGCCTTAATAAAAAAGCGATATAAAAATAAATAAAAATGTTTTTGCATGATAGACCCTGAGGCTGTTGCTTGAATGCAAAACCATGGACTTGGGATTAACCCATCAATAATCACTATCTGCCGTGCCATGCATTTGCCCCGGCAGAGCTAATGATTAATCTCCCCTATATGGGACTGATCACTATCAGATTGATGAATGTACCGACCAATCATGTTCCCCCAAACCCACGGCATGTACATACACCAATAAGTGATGATGAACAGCCTGTGTTGTTGGTTATTTATGCTGGCTGTATGGAGTAGTCCCTGTGGTTTTTGTATACAGATCTAGTCATATAGTTTTTTATATGTACTTTTTTGGCCTGTGTATGGATATTGATTTAGGTGTGTGAAGCATGAAGTGCACTGTTATATGCTGTGCAAAAGAAAGAGAAGTCATGTCTGGTTAACCTCTTACTATGGCTAACATCTTAGGAACATGCAGTAGGACCTGGACACCTCACGCTCTGAAATCCCAGTGCAAACATGCTTTCTCCAATCTGTGTGGAGCGACTGAATGTTATGTGTGTACATGTGCTTATAAATGTGTGCGATTGCAAAGCTGTATGGGCAAATTGTGTTTCTCCATGTAAGACGCACTGTATCTACCCTTGAATGATGGATGTAGATTTTGTCCTTGTTGTTGTTACTCTGCCTGGGCCTCCGTGTGTTTCATGCTGATGTCCTTGTATAGTCAGGCTTGGGTTTATTTTCTCTGGATCGACAGAGACACCTCCTCTTGAACTTTTATAGCCCCTCTTAGTGATGTGTATCTGAGAGAGCTGACCTGGGTCACCAGGCTTTACGGGCTTCCGCCTGCTTCTCATCCTCTGTGTTTGTTTTTCTTTCTCTTTGCTTTTTCATATCATTTCGTTTTGCACGTTTGCACATGAGCAGAATAAAAATGACAGAACAGAAAAGCGAACAGTTGTGAGCTTGCAGGCTATGGGAACAAAGAGAAAATAGAAAAAAAAATAATATCCCTGTTTAAAGTTTAATCCATAATAAAGTATGAAATGACCTCCTCAGAAAACATGTTCCAGTTATTGCTGTTGTTTGTTTTGTTTCTCATGCTCTCCAGACTTTACACGTTACATCTTGTGATTTTTTTGACAGGGTATCATTATAGTCAATATTCTCTGAAAAACAGTAAAATAAGTTGTTAGTAGAGGTAAAAGACCAAGGGAGCAGTTTTTAGTTTCCTAGGTCTGATATTCAGTCTGGGTCATTTCATAGTATAAATCCCAATAAAGATCCAGTGCACAGCATAAAGCCTAATAAATGCCAAAACCAGTAAAGCGAGCTAGAAAGAGCTGAGGGACATGAGACCCCACAAACTTAACCCACACTTTACCTTTAACCAGAAACCCAGAACAACAGTTATACCTCATGCTAACAACCCTTAGACACCTCCTGCCTCCCCCTAACACACACACAGGTGCCTCTCGGAGAGAGAGGGGGCAGGACTCCTCGGGGACTTGTTCACAGTCAGAGCACCAGACCAGGTCTGGGAGGATTATCTCTGTATTACAAAACACTATAATATGGAGTTCCCCTCTACAAATTACTGACCAGACACAGGGAGCTGAAAGTCTGTGGGCCTAAACTAAAGTGACAGTTATTGGCCCCTCTAGCTCAGAAGAAAAATCTGCTAAGCCATTTGCTGTTGTCACATTTCTTGGTGGAGAATGTATTCCCATGCATTTGATACAGCCACATTTAACCATGCACTCAGGAGCTCAGTCCATAACTTTTCTCTCACTGAAATTTATAATACAGAGCTGCATTGTGAGATACTCATGTATACTGGCCACAGAGCACTCCCCTGTCTGCTGTTGACACACCATAAACAGTGACACAAACTCCGAAGAGTTGTCCTTTAAATTGTTTATGTCATTACCTTCTTTGTACCTTGAGGAGGGTAAAAGAGACAAATCTCTTCCTGTCCTTTTATGACCAATAGAGTTGGGTTTGGAAGAAACCTTCTGCCAAGTGAAAACGTAGCTTGTCATGCAAAAACATGCATACCGAAGAGGATCTGAGGACGAGACACTTTTTGCTCTGTCACTCTTAACACATCCAAGATCCCCTGTTCATTCAGAAAGCCAAACATCTTTTATTACTTCATATCCAAACTTCTGATCTGCTCTGATCCACTCAGTCCAGAAAGCCATAGTCAATCATGCCCAATCATGAATCAACTACATTTAAATAGCAAATTGTATTATGGAGCACTGGATCAGTGTTTTTTTAAAACTTTTTTCTAAATAAAATATTGGATGATAATTTTAGCAATACATTTATTAGCTAATCAGAAACACATTCAGTCAGCACATAAACATAGTAAGATAAATAACACAGATACATTGCATTGATGCCAAAGCAGACATACCCTTTAATAAATTTAAGAACATAATCTAATGTACTCTATGCTACAAATCAAATCTGTAATAGAAAACACAGGATTTCAGACTATTTCAAAATCTTGAGTTAAGTGCTATTCAGGCATTGTTTACTCTGTTCTATCCTAGTTGGTTGTTTACCATACAAGGGATTTATTTGTCCTTTTGGTTTTGTGTGTAGGTTTTAATGCATTGCAGCTTCACTGGCACCACGATGAGTAAACATTTTATGGCTCCAACTAATCTCATGCAGCAATTCCAACAAAAACAGCTAATTGTGTTTAGCTTTTCTGTGACTCAATGAGCAGTATTTGTTTTAATAATTACGCTCGTGTGGACAAGACACCGTGTTTAAATCACTTCAGGAGAGCGGGGTATTTGGTAGGATGAGAAGTCACGGCATAATATTTTGTAGAGAAGAGGTGAAACAGAATACAATAATGCTATTATATATGTGCTTTACACATATTTGCAGAATGTATGCTGTGTGGTTGGTCTTTTCATAATAGAATGGTTGGACATGCAATAGAAAAAAATAGGTAATACAGTAATTTAGGTTTTATAGTCATTCATTTGCTTTTATGTGGGTGTTTGGTGTAGTATGTGTTATTTACATTAGAGCTAGATAGGCTTTTTGTAGCTTATCACGCATAAGTATCACCATATGTTCTCTGATAGAATAGAATAGAATAGAATAGAATAGAATAGAATAGAATGCCTTTATTGTCACTATACAGTTGTACAATGAGATACAGAGCATCTCCTACTCAGTGTAAACATGCTGGGGGGGTACAGTTCTGCAGCGCTATGTACATATGGACAGTATTAACATTGGGAAAAACATATATATATATAAAATGTACAATATGCAAGCCGTAAATGTGATAAGTGCCAGCAGGTCTTTTTCTCTTTTTTCTGTAATTAAGTCACCACACAAACTGTGGTATGGCATACACTGATTGTTTACATTTCTCATTTCTTTCACCACTCTCTGCAGCACATGTGGCAGAGTATACACTTAATTCATATATATATATATATATATATATATATATATATATATAGAGAGAGAGAGAGAGAGAGAGAGAGAGAGAGAGAGAAGAGAGAGAGAGAGAGAGAAGGAATGGATGGATGATGGATGATGGATGGTGATGAGATGGATGGATCGATGGATCGATGGATGGATCGATCTGCTGGATTTAAAATGAACTGCTTGATCAGATTGCCATGACTTTTTCTGACTCTGTGTGTGTGTGTGTGTGTTTGTAAATTCTTGGATAACATACTCTTGATCAACTGTTGCATTCTTGCCAAGTTGTCCCAGTCCATTTTTGATGCCAGCAAGCACGCAGTGGTTAATATTCAGTGCGTTTTATGGTAAGGTTTTGATCATGTACAGATTTTTGACACTGCTTTGCAGTCCTAAAATCTATAAACATCTTTCTCTGATATATATATATTTTTTTATAAATGTTTTATATCTTCTATTAAGATCTAATCATACTCCGGGAGCGGTCACAGTGCTGAAAAATAGACCAGACATGCATTCCTTTCAAATTACACATTTATTCCTTATTACATATTTTGGATATGCTTTAGAAAATTTTAGATTCCAGAAAGTTCAATGACGTTACAGCCTTTCATGCTTTAGAATGCTAAATGAAAGAATGTTTCACTGACCTCTTCAACTCTAATGACTGGTTAGTCGACATTGTTATTCACATTTAAAAATACTTTTGCAAAGCCATTTACAAAACACAGACGACCATCGCAGACTAGGAACTCTATAAAATATTTCATATGTATTGAAGTGCTGGACGTTTGTCACCTCTGTGATATTTTGTAAATATTAATGTCTGTTGCGTACGCCTCTGCACACTCAGACCGACAGTTACACACAGTGCAATTAAAGCACATGTGAGGAGCATTACCCATTTCTTCTCTGTTTACACAAGTCGGTCTTAACGAAAAAAAGAAGGAGGCAGAGATATTATTTTGACACTCAGCGTAATGCCTTTCTTTACACACTGGCCAACCATGTGTTCTCCCTGAGGCGAAGTGTGGCGTTACTTGATGTTTAGCTTAATGAACTTCAGAGCAAACTGAGAGCTCATGCAAATTGCAGACGAGTGTAGTGTTAACTAAAATGCGACTATACTTACAATGTTCTTGTTTACTTTTATTTTTACCATCGTGTTATTTCTTTCATCATATGAAAAAAAAAGTTTCTTGGAATTGACTTATTGTGCTATTTTGTGTATTTCTGTGCTCATTAACACTTACGCCCACTCTTTACATACTCAGTCCTGAGTAATGTCTATTATGCCATTTAAAGCATGCTATTCATTGGATAAATCCTTTGTGTGATTGTTTAGTCACAGGTGCCGCCATCGCTGTTATCATGTTGTGTGTGTATCTCACACAACAGGGCGATGACTTCTTTTCGAAGACAAGTTAAGTTGTGAAAATAATTTCTTGCTTTCTTTGTGTTTTTCTTGTGGAAAGCCTGACCTACAGTTTGTAAGGAGACAGTGTAAGGAGGTGAAGGCAGAGTGGGGACTATAGTGAATTGAGACATTCTAGAAACTGCATCTATTGAACCGTGAAGCCAGGAATCTTTATTAAAAGTCATTGATGTTATTATTATGTGTAGTTTTTTTTCTTTTTTTTTTAACTTGTTTTCCATTATTTTAGAAATCATGTGTTCCTCACATTTGTATGGTATTGTGTTCTGCGATTATGCTACCGGTAATTGAAAGGTAGAAAGCCATACTGTGTGAGTGTGTGAGACCTGTTTTGTACTTAAAGATTAGCGAGCCATAATTGTTGTGTAGGGGCTCCCCACTCAAGCTTAAAAATATGCTACTTTACATCCCCCATCTATTTTACATCTTCTCCCCTTCTGTCTCCTGTCATGCCACCCCCCCACCCAACCCCACCTATCCTCGACCTGGTTCTTGATCCCTACACTGGGAGTGGATACTTCTGGTAGGATTAATATTTCTGCCACTTTGATGTCAGAACTGTGTTTCACAAAGACAGAGTTAGGATGTGGGGGCGATGGGCAAAGAATAAGACAGAGGGAATGAAAGAAAGAGAGGGATAAGGACACAGAGAAATGGAAAATGGAAAGGTGGCAGAGATATGAGGGATCCTCACTTGGCAGCCAAATCTATAATCTCATAGCGTGTGTATTTCTGTGTGTGTGATTTTTGCATGTGACTGTGTGTGTGTATTTGTGTGGAGGACCCTTGTTGGCAGCTACCCGTGCTCCCACCGCAGGCTGTGTTTGCAGAGGTGTGTCATTGTTGCTGTGGGCTAGCGGAGGTCAACAAGGGGGTACAGGCCAGGCGGCTGTTCCTCATTGGCTCCCAGGCACAGGCTCTGGCCTTGCCCATTAAGCCAATCACTCATAGCCAGCTGACCCCTGACAGCCTATCGGCTTACTTGGCCTGGAGGCTGAGAGCAAATAGACAAAGGCAGAGGTGTGGGGCAGGGTTATGTTATTGGAAGAGAGCTTGGAAAGAGATGCAGAGAGAGAGAGTGAGAAAGAGCGAGGGAGATAGGGAAGAAGAAGCCGAATGAGTAAGACTCTTAGCGTGGTTTCAGCTGAGGAGCCAAAGGTGAAAGCAAGTGGTGGGCGAGAGCGCCCTTAATCTTCAGCTGACGAGGGCACCAGGCCTCCATACAATAATTACATTAGAGTCAAACGGATCCCTGTATCTGAAAGCAACACATTTATGCCCTGCAGGAGAATCCCTGGCTAATTGTAATCCACCAAGACGGAGTAAGCGCAAGAAGTGCCTACCTTTAAAGTGAAGAGGTTTAGGAGAATGCTTTTGTGTAGATTATTGTGTGTGTAAAGTGCATTTATGTGCGCCTTGTTTTATGAAAACGTGAACTCTAATGGTTACGCGAAGCAAAAACGAAGCCCGAGAAAATATGAGCATTGTGAATTCATTCATCCAGCGTGTGGATATCTGCACATCGACATGCACTTGTATTTACATGCATTATGGCTCTTGGCTGCAGTGTACGTTGGCAGCATTGCTTTTAGCATTGCTCGAGGGATAGGTGGATGTTGGAATGGCAGGATGGAGAGATACTACAAGGGGAATGGTGGGATGGAATGAGAGGAGGGGGCTGGTATATCTAGTGAGCAGCGCCAGGCGCAGCCGGAGGGGAGGAGAGGTTGATCTGTTTAGTGTCCGTCTCCTGCCAGCTTTCACTGGTCATTAAAAGTAGGCTGTTATCAGACAGTGCAGGGAGGACTACCCGAGCAGCCAGCACAGTGCTGCGTCTTCAGGTAACAGCTCCTTATCTGTTCACTGATTGCCTTCACGCTCCCAATCCATCTGACGTTGGCGTCTCAATCAGTCTTTAAATAATCTGCCTCCTCACAGCAGCGCAAGAAGATCCGCCTCCATACCTCCACCTTCCTCTCTTTGTGGCTCTAGATCTTTTCCTTTCCTCGTTGTGTATGAGTTGATGTTGAATATTAATGCGGGAAAACATTCTGTCTTGCACACTTATAGGAAATAAACAAACAACTCTCTAAATCTGCCTGGGTGTGCTGTGCTTTCCTCGGAGCATGTGTACTGTGTACAGCTCAATCCTACAGATCTGAACACTTGGCTTTGAGCTAAAGAGCCAGTGATTCATACAGCAGTGCTGACATTACAGAAATATTTGAAACTAGTTTTTTTTCTAGTAGCTTACTTGTTCATATTGTTTAGAACAGATATGTAATATGTTTTAATGTTGAATCTTAATTTCAACATGAATTATGTATAACATGTTCCATGCACTAACCTGAGCAGTGGCCAAACAGAAAGGGGAAAAATGCAGCTTTATGACTGTATACAGAAAATCAACACCAACTTTTACCTTAAAGTTGTTCGAGTTGTTTAGCAGAACTGCAGGGCAGTTCTAAGTTGAGTTGGCAAGTCCTGTTGCCAGCAGCGTTGCTGATTATGTTTTTGGCAACAGGCTACACCAAGCCTCCCACTCACCTCCCACCCCAGGCCCGCAGTACAGGACCACTACCATTGTCAGCTCCATCGTACTTATCTCTCCTGGACACTGAGAGGGATGAGATGCAAGTGAGGTAGAGATACAGCTTGTTATTCAACAAATAGAACATGTGCGAAGAGAGCCTGAAGGAAAAGTGAGCAAAAAAAAAAAGAAAACCCATTTTAACACTTTTATTTGGATTATAGAAGTTGCATTTCTGATACAGTGTCCTATTTGGCCACAACAGCTGGAACTCACATCACCTCCTCTCTTGCTATGGCGTTTCTAATGGAAGCTGTTCAGCGAAAGGCTTGTGGCAGGACAGTAACATGAAAGCTGCTGACCCAGTGGGCCTGACTTTGAGAAAGTGCTTCCTCTTAACTGGTTTCCATTAACATAGTGCTGGTGTCTTGGTGTCTTAGCTTCATTTTGATGTGTCTGAGAACATTGCAGTGAAAGTTAGAATAATATTTTGAGAGCAGACAATCAAGGCAGCAAATTCAGTTTTTATTGCTGTGCCCTTTTGCTCCTGGCACTTGCCTTTATGGTTGAATGGTGTCGTAGCATAAGTAATATTATTTGATTAATATTAGTTATTATTACTAACCTGTTGTTCTTTTAACTCACCACCTCATCTTAAAACTCTTAAACAGTGTGTAGATAAGAATACACCTTGAGTGTAATTATCATTGTAAATACACTGTAGTTACCTGTTAAATATTTTGTTTTATTTCTGATTAGGATATTTCTAAATCAGACCGACATTTGAAAACTGAATGCTGTAGAGCTGTATTATTCGGATGGAAAGTGTTGGGAAAGAGAAATTATAGGAAAAACTTGAACCCCAACAGTGAAGTAATACGATGAGTCTATTGTGGTTTCGGTCCACTTGTCCCCTTGGAGTGAAGGGTCACTGCAAATCAATACAAAGTTGTTCTGAGTGATCACCTTTATCCTGTGATGACACATTTCTATTCTGATGGAAGTAGAAGGTCAGTGCCTCTATCCATAGGGCAGTAGGGGTCACTGACTGGTTAGATATGTATGGAAATGATGTCAATCATATGCTATGAGCAGATCCTAACCCAGCTGACCACCTATGGGAGATTTTGGTGTGTGTTTGACTGCATTCTCCACCATCTCTATCATTATCCAAACACCAGATGAGGAATTATCTTTGGGAACAATGGCTTTCCTTAGAGTTCCAGAGACTTGTGGACTCACTACCAAGATGCTGTGAAGCTGCTCTGGTTTCACATGGTGGCCTTACACCTTACAGAGATACTTTATATTGTTTTCTCCTTTCATTTGTCACCCGTCTGTTTTTGTTTCAGGAGCTGGTATCAGCTCCAGTAGATGGTGTAATGGTGACTGTACTTATTGACTGTACTCATACCTCAGAGTGAGACAGATAAATGAACGTTTCACCTCCGTCACTACTTCACTGCTGATGTCATATTGGATTCTAGACTGTAGGTGACAACCAAGTAATAACTCCTCTATCTCCCCACCTCAATCTCTCACTTTCTTTTGCTCACTTGCTTGCTCCCTTCTACCTAGAAAGCATACTTCCATTTCTGAGTTATCTGTCTCTCTCTGTCTGCCTCTCCAGTTCCTCTCTGTCTCTCCCTTCTTGCCCCTGCTCTCATCCATATGATGTGTGATATGTATCATTGGTTAAGACTACTCCAGGCCGGCATGTTGACATTCCCCCGTGCCTCTTCATCTCTCCCCGCAGAGCTGAGTGCTGTTGAGTTGTGTTGATTAATGATATTGATCGCTCCACACACGGCTTGACTTACAGTGAATGAGAGAGGGAGCAAGAGACAGAAAGTGAGAGCAGAAGAGAGAGAGAGAGAAATTGGGAGGAAAAAAATAACTCACTCAATCTCGATACACTTTTTTTTCCCCTACAAGCTCTGTTTCCATGGAAACCATACCATAGGGACAGTCAGAGACAGTATAGATACGAAGAAAAGGTGAAGGGGGGAAAAAACAAAAACACAAAAGTCTGACTTGAAGATTTTAAGGGTACAAGTTCATTTAACTATGGATGCCTGCTGCAATGTTGTTCTTTTTTTATATATATATGCAATGAACAATGAGAAAAAATGTGAAGGTGTGATCAGAATATGTGACAACACATCAATGGCACTAAATCCAGGTTGCCAATAATCCGTTAAAGGCAGTCTCCTTGACACCTAATAAGTCATGTCAATAGCAAAGAGGAAGTGTCAATACCTTTTTAGGTGTAGAGAATCTTGCTGTTATAGTGTCATTCAGTTAAATGATATAGATAAGACTGACTAGGTGCTGTATCAGGTGCTGTCTTACTTCTCACTGGCCAGTTTCCAATTTTTCGTATTGAAGGCAATATCGTTTAATGTTTTATACCCATTAGTCAGATAATTAATGTTGTCATGCATTTGGTTACTTAAAGGTTATTTGTTATGAAATCATTGGGCATCTGATACTAGCAGTGGGAATTTCCCCCGTGATGCTAACTAATGGAGCTTCCTCTGTTCCAGTCCTAAGAGGACACATGGGGAGAGTCATACCACAACTATGGTGGGGTTTGCAGGCTCCCATGAAAGCTTAAATCCCAGAGAAATGTATTAAGGCACTGGTATGAGGTCTGTGTGTATGTGTGTTTATTATGGTGTGTCAGTACGGGACAGGATGCAGAGTGTGTGAACCAGGGCATGTCTCACTGAATCATCTGGCGTACAGGAAGAGGGGAAAAATAATAAGTACAAGGGGACACATGAGTATGCAACATTTTGTCATCATTCTGTGTGGGGGGTTATATGTGAGGGGTTAAAGAAAACCAGAATCTGAGTTGTGTGCTTTTCCTCTCAAATCAGCAGGCATTTCCACATACGCCATGTGCAAACAAATATAACCAGGTGCCCACTGTCGTTTTGCTGTGCAGGTCATAACCTTCCTATAATGTGTCATCATAGGAACCAGAAACAGGAAAGGGGGACAGTGATGCCACAACATTACACGAGCAAATGAACAGTGTTTACTGAACGCCTTTGAGTTCGGATAAAAGTTCAAAAAACTGACCATTCGCACATTTGAGCATGCGATACTCAAAGAGTCTGTGTGGAAGCTAAATTCTTCCATCATATATTTGTTTATGCATTTTTTTTGTCAAGTCTGAGTACATTTTTGGTGTGTGTGGGTTTTTTTAGATATGTGTATTTGCTGCTCATGCTCACTACTGTCTGGCCTTTTTTTGTTCCCCCAGCTGTCCTAACACTGGTCTGTGTTGACAGTAAACACAGCTGCAGGTCATAGAGGCCCCGCTCTGGTCGAACACGGGGCTCTGAAGGCCAACGGGGTAGAGAGCATACAGGGAGCATGAATGCAGGAAAGGGAAGGTATAACTAGTGGGGGAATGCTCTTCTTTGGCAAGGCACAGTGTACTACATAAGTGGTCCAGCATGTGCTTTTTTTGATCACAGTGAGAGGCAAACTGAAGGAGACACAGTGGAAAGGAGTGGGACAGTAAAGCAGAAGACCTGTTACTGTACTCCAAAAAGTGAAGAAACGGATGATGAGAGTGATGGAAAATGGCAGAAAAGGGGGATTGGCTGATTCCAGGCATCAATGACAGCTCTGATTGGGATGTGAGATGAAAGAAAAAGTACAGAAAGGGGGAAAAATAGTTCAGACAAGAAAGAATGAGGTAAAATATTGCCAAGGTCCTGCCCTTGGTATTAAACATCGAAATGCCGTCTACATCCTGGAGGTCAGAATCAGAACAGCTAATGACAGCAAACACTAGTGACCTGAGTCCATGTGTGTCATTAAATCACAATACGACCAGGCATCTACTTTTAGAGAACTTTTCCATAATTGTGGATGTGATGTATCTTTAGGATCAATATCTCGTGATAAATCTATGTCGATGTTATTAACAGATTGCATTAGCATTGCCTTCAGACGCACCATTAGGGGTCTACGACCTTTGTATGCATGATTGATAGATTGTCTTAGCCCGTCTACGTGTCGTGGCCTTGGCTGTAAGAAGCACGTTGTTTTGGTAACCTACTAAACGCTATATATACACTCCCTGTTAGGGTCTTTGCGCATCCAAAAGACAAAGATGTGTGGGTGCTATACAGACAAACACAGTCACGCGCACATAACCCACAACCCTACTGCAATTTATATGTACGCCAACACACACGTGCACGCCCGCACACACTAGAACCAAAAAAACCTCCATCTGACATGTTCTTTTCCGGCCCCTAAGGACAGATCAGGCACAGCTGTGACTTGGGAGGTCATGAAGCTCGGAGGGGTCAGACTGAGCAGACTCTGAGAGAGCCCAGTGCAGGGTCACAGGTCACTCCCAGCAGCCCTAGCGGTGTGAAAGGTCATGGGTCAAAGTCTCACCATGATGCGTCGGCTGGGTAGGGTTTCAAAAGGCGGCTGGGGCCAGTGAGAAGCACAGATTTATAGATACTGAGCTGAGCCCCAGTCCTCAGCCCAAGGTAATTACACAGAATATGAGCATGCCCGTTGAGGCTTGGCCGCCATATTTCATTTCCACCCTGAGCCCCTGTAGACTGAAATAATACATGAGATAGCCAGGGAGAGATGAGAGGCGAGACCAGGGGGCAAAGAGGCAAAGAAAGGAAGATCCACTGATGCAAGGTAAGAAAAGACAGAAAGTGATGTATAGAGAGAGAAAAGGAGAGTAAATGAGTGAAGGGATGTTAGAGCAAGTTATTCACTCTCACATTTTGTTAAGAGCGAAGTAAACTCAGAGTGAGAGAAGCGGTGAGCACCAGACCAAGTAAAGGCAAAGGGTCATATTTGTTACTAAACAAAACTCCATTCTTAGCAACAAGACCTTTGACGTCAAATTCCAGTAAGACATGGAGAAGGTCGCAGGGATCATCCCTGGGGAACGGCGTGAGTCAGAGTGACACGGAGCACGGACAGCAGGGAGTGACGGCCTCGCGAGAGGAGAGGAACATAGGAACAGATGGAGCGAGGGGTGGGGGGGAGTGAAAGAAAAGAAGAGCCCAGAAATTAGATTAGTTTAAAAAGTGAAGTTGTAATGCAGCAGGCTTGATATCCTGCTCAGAGCAGTTTCCCGTGAGAACCTGATCAGGCCATCGCAGGCTCATTGGGACGGTCTAAACATATTTACCCCTTGTTGGAAGGTACAAATTAAATCACGCTCCTCCACAAAGAGGAGATGTTTTCCCCTTCTGTTCTGATGTCATGGTAGTGGGGTGGTATAGAGTGGGGGTCGGCCCTCTCTGGCCTGCATGCATTTATCTTAGAGGCAATTTATCTTCCAGTAACACCCCCCCACACACACACACACACACACACTTCTTGTTTTCTAGATCCTTCTATTCCTTTTTGCAAACACTGTTTCAAAGTCTTTGACAAACACTGACAATGAAATTGAAGAACAAGTCAAAGCTCCGTCCTGTTCTCACCACCAACTCCATCATCATCCGTCTGTCCCTCTGTTTTCTCTCATCTTCCCTCCCTCCCCTGCACCCCCTTTCGGTTTTTATCCGATGTTATTTGAAAAGAGTACATTGTGTTGAACAATTGGACGTGCCCATCCTTTTGTTCCTCCCTTAACAATGCCATAGCAGGTTTCATTGGAGATCATTACAGTAATTGCCTCATAATTGCATCGACTTTAGCCTTGGCTGCAGCCCATTCTCTGAGTGCATACAGGCCCAGTCACAGACTCTGTGATGCACAGCAGTGTGTGACCTTAGACCGTGAAGCGGGTCGGTCGCTGTCACTTAGCCTTTGGCCAGCCTGGCATCACTACAGCATTCTTGCCCATGGAGAAAGAGGGGAAAAAAAAATCTCCCTCTTTTTGTCCCTGAGTACAACTTGTTTTATTTTGTCTTACATGCCACACTTCCCCTGTCATTTTATCTTTTAGCTCATTGCTCTTGCTCAGTTCTTCCTCACTTGCTGTGTTTCTATCTCATGTTGCTGGATCATAAATGTTTCCAGATAGGATTTTGAAGGACAGTACAGGGAGGCCTTCACCCTCCGCCCTCTCATCTTGTATTTATAGAAAGCAGCATCTGCTTCCAATGTTGCTGTTTTTTTATGAAGGGAGAGAAAGTGTTTGATGACTCAACCAAGCATTTAAATTAAGGTTCATACAGCATGCTTCAGGAGTTAGAAAGAAAGTTGAGTTCATTGTGTGTGTTTTCACAAATGCACGGTACAAAACACTTAAAGCAGCCTCATGCCCTTTCCCTGAGCGCTTATCAAGCCCTACCCTAACTCTCCCTCTGAGACAAGCTAAACCACTACTGTGACATGCAACAGAAAAAGAAGAAAAAAATCCTAGAGTCATGCAAACACACAATAACTCAATCCATTATTTACGAGTGAACTCATTCAGAAAGGAAGCATATGTAATCTACTCATCCATGCTGAGAAGATGCTGAGAGAGAGGAGGAGGAGTGGAAGTGAAGGAGAAGTGGGGTGTGTTCAGGGACAAGGCAGGCGGCCAGCTGAGAATGAATTTTGTTTCTGTTACTAACTCCCCAAAGAGAGGTGGGAACCAGTAAACAAACAGAGTGAGAAAGTGTTTCCTTCTTTAATGACAAAGGGAGAGGCTGAGAGAAAGGCAGGGATGGAGGGAAGCAAGGCTAGGAGCTGGCGCAGTGTGTCAGCTGTCAGCCTTTGTGTTTGTTTGTGTGTGTGTGTGTGTGTGTGTGTGTGTGTGTGTGTGTGTGTGTGTGTGTGTGTGTGTGCATGCCCTCTGCCCTGTTTGTATGCAGGCCAGCAGTCTACACAAAGGCACACAGGAGGCATACACGCAGATGGGTAAACAAAGCCATTGTTTGCTATTTTGTATTTTATTATTGGGAGAGATTAGTTGTTATTGATTATTCTCAGTCAGGGCCAAGAAGAGTGGTGGCAAGTTGTACATGTTCCCATCAGACCCCATATCTTCATGCACTCACTCACACACACGCATACAAACACACACACTCTTCCACAAGTCTCATTCCTCCACCGTACCCCACTTCCATTGAGGCTGTCACGCCCTTGTCAGTTCCTGTCACAGTGTGTCTACCTGAAGTATGCAGATGAGGCCTTTGTGGTCCCCTGTCGCTGCCTGGATGCCCATTCTTTCGGGCTCAGGTCTATTATGGCCTGAGCCTGGGGCGGGTCTCCACACATACACAGAGCACTCCTGGGGTCATAGCCTTTCAACCTCAGGGGCTCGACTTCTGCCACCACAGCCTGACAAATCACCCCACGACACACACACAAAAAAAGCGCCAGGGCCCCAGTGTGAGTGGGGCCCAGTTCCAAACAACTCCTCAAGTCTCCGCTCTGTTACAAGCAATGCCAGTGAGCTACTATTGCTTTGCTCCCATTGGATTTGGACAAAGGGGAGGAAAGAAGATGAGGGGAAAGAGAGTCTGTAAAAAAAAAAGAGAGAGAGAGAGCGAGAGAGAGAGAGAGAGAGTGAACCAACAGGGAGGGATGGGAAGAGAGAAAGAGACGGGAGGAAGAAAGAGACATTTGGGTTCTTTCATTTGGTGGACTATGATAAATGGCCTGGCCTTTAGCCGTTCTGTGCTCCCCCAGCACTCTCTCTGGGCCTCCCCTGACAAGAGGGTCTTTCAGGGAGAACGGACCCCACAAATATTGCTCTTTGTCCCAGACGAAGCTTAGTCAAGACCCCAATGCTCTGACTTTAATCAAGTAAAATCAGCAATGCAAGGGTCTTCTTTTATGTGTGAGAGTCAATCACTTTGTGTGTGTGTGCGTGTGTGTATCTGTGTGTGTGTGTTTGAGGTGCAACAGAGAATAGACAGGATGGGGAGAAGTCTGGGAGGACTGAAGAAAAGTCAGCACACTACATTACACTGGCACGTCTCCCCATTACTCCTTTAAAGACATTCAGAGCTTTGCCTTAGGGGAACGTGGGTAGATTTGGGGGAAGGATGAATTCAGATAGACCCTAAAGGCACATAACAAACTGAGTCAGCGATCAAAACTATTTCTGAAGTTCACCTCTAACAAGGCGAGGTCTTAGTGACAAAAAGTGAGGGGGGGGTAAATCATTTTCCCATACTAAATGTTAAACGAACAAGTGCATGCCTTGTAGCTAGTTATTGAGCTCTTATTGTTCTGCAGCCAGCAGTTATATTACAATTATATTTGTTAAGTTTACCGTGAATAATATTTGTGGCCAAAATAATATTTCTACTGTATCGGCGCCTCTTACTAATCCTGCAAGAGCATTCGCAGAGTGTTACAATCAAATTAATGAACTGCAAAAGCTGATTAGCAAGGTTGACAAAAAACATCTGAAAAAAGGCAACAATGAACACCTTTAGTGTCATAGATGGAAGTTTACGGTGGATTAATTGTTTATGAAGTTCGCCCACTGGCAACGAGGGTGCACAGGGCAGAATTACACAGTTGATGAAATCAGTGATGGGGACTCGAACAGAGAAAGCCGGGCTGCAGTGAAGCTCTGCTACGAGTTTATTTTTGCAACAGTGGCACGATACTGTCGGATGGGTGTGTGACTGTGCCTGTAGGTGTGTGTATAAAAGATTGTGTAAGAAAAAGCATGTGAGGCAAATTGAGTGTTTTGGGGATTGTATGGAGTCGTGGGTGGAGAGTGTAGGTTATGGAGCTTTTTGCCTTTTGTCAACCCTTAACATTCATTTCTAAGCCCTTCTTTGCCTTTTACACTTCCTCTTCCATCAGTGTCACTCGCCTTGTGTCTTCTTTTTGCCTGTGGCCATTCTTGAGCACTGGATCAAGGTTTAAACTTAGATCACCTCCTTGGTTTTTGAATCAAAGCAGCATATACTGCATGCACTTCATACGTGTGCTTGGGTGCGTGTGGATTTCTGCATACATATAGACGAGTCCATATATGTGAATGTTCATGCACATATCTCCATTTGTGTGATGAGGGCAAACCTCAGTGCCACGGTGCCATAATCTCCGCCCTTGCCCAGTGGCCCAGATTTAATCCAGGCTTTGATCCACCCCCTAATCTGAGTTTACAGGCTCTGGGCTGAGGGTGGGTGCTCCACTCTGCCTGCCAGCTAGATTCTGCTTGCTTCTTTCCTTTCTCCCTTGTCTGTCTGCCTCCTTGCTGCCCCCCCACTGAGGAGCTGGCAATTGAAATCAGCTTTAGAGTTGCTTAATACAGAAGCGGGCAGAATTAGGCCCTTTAATGCCTGTCATGGTCGAAGATTATATCAATGGCTCTTTTTGTCACTGCCACATTGGTGTCAATGGAAAAGCGGCAAGACTGCCAGAACGAGACAAAGGATACATTTTTAGATTCACATGTAGTTTATCCAGTCTCTCGCTGCACACAAAACATACACTCACACATGCACACACTTATACATCTATAAGCATGTGCACGCACACACGCAACATACACATACTGTTCAGACAAATACAACCTCTAAACATATGTTGCTTGTTTGAGGTAAACTGTAGTTTCACCAGGGTATCGAGTGATGTACATCTTGTGATTGTAAAATCAGCTTCAGTGGCGACCTCTTTTGAAGTGGGGTGTGGTTTATTCGTTCAGGGTCAAACACATACGTAGTCTATATTGGAACCAAAAGCCAGAGCCTTGGCTGCACTTTAATGCTACAGTGAGTTTGATTTACTGCCCATCTGCAACTGCACAAACACTCTTTGACTAAATGAATAAGAAGCAGGAGACTTACTGTCGTTAACCAATTTACCAGTTTGTGTAAACAAGCCCATGGGTGATTTGAACGGGGTCTTCCTAAAGTAACAGTTTACAACACAGGGCATTAAAAATAATTAGCCTTAACACAATAAATATGGAGGAATGTCAGAGCCGTAAGAGTTAGTGTAGAGTTAGAGTTAGCTGAGTTGGCTCAGTGTGCTGCTCTGTTTTGGCTGCTACCAACTGACATTAACTGAGGTGGCTGTGGCTTCTGTGGTAGAGCGGGTTGTTTACCAATCAGAAGGTCATTGGATCAATGCCCGGCTCCTCTAGTCTGGATGTAGACGTATCATTGAGTAAGATACTGAACTCTGAGCCCCTCCGATGCATCCATCAGAGTGTTTGTTTGTGTGAATGATAGATGAATGAGTGTGTCAGAGAAATTGGGAGAGTGAAATTTGCAGTAGAAACTGCTTTGAGTGCTCAGATGGAGTAGAAAGTACCGATACATTTAACTAAGATTGAGGAAAAACTCAACCTTACCAATTGGCTGTATGACACTGTTACATGAAATCTTATACTGAACATCTGAGTGAGGAAGCATATCGAAGTTGTTGGGTTAAGCAGTATATCAGCTGAGGAAATACACACAGGCCAAGACAGAGAGCACCAAAACACAACTATTTAATTAGTGAGCACAAGTGGGCAGAGAAAACGCTATTGGTTCATATAATGTTTCTTTTTATATGTGTAAAAATGGTCATGGCTATGAATAGATACATGGTTAGGTAATACATTTTGTTAGCCTAACTTAATGGTGTTAGCCTATAGCCTACAAAAAATATATTTAAAATGTTAAGGCCCGCTATGGTGCTGCCCTTTCTGTACACATACATACATATATACTGTAGCACTGTTGATCGCAGCAGAGTAAAGGTCATACTTTTTCACTTGACATGAAATTACTGCTCCGTGTTTTATTTTGGAAGTAGAGAGAATGGCCACAGCAGAGAAAGAAAAGCTGAGCGAGTTGGAAGACGACATTTGTAAACAAGTCAAGGTTTGTCACAGAAAATCTCTTCTGCATTTGTACAAACCAAAGTAAGTCCACTTCTCGGCAATGAGAACACAGCACAAGAGTGTACTGTATCTGTACTCTTACTTGTCATACTCATCATGTCAGTGCTTGCTTCCTTTTTTTTTCTCCCCGGTCCTCTGAATACAACGACATCCCACACATGTACATTTCAGTGTGGGACACAGACAGGTGCAGGAACATGCTGAATGATCCAACACACGAACACAACCCTAGAGAATGTGAGATGTCGTCCACAGTATCGTCATGAGTTATTTGTCTTGCTTATTGGCAGAGGTTGACCAATTAACACCCCAGTGCGAGGTCCAGATCACTGGCTCGCTGCACGGTGGCAGAGTGTGAAATGTGCCATAAATCTAGGGCATGGCACACAGCACATAAGGGTAGCAGAAGACTGGCACATGGTTCCTCTCACTTGGGTGAAGAGCAAAGCAGGGTTCACAGGGTCTGGAAAACTGATCCAATTAAATGCTGCCTCACGATATTCTTTGCCCTCTGCCGGAGGGCAAAGAATATCGTGAGAGCAGCTTTGTGTTCACATTATGAGCCCCACTGCGTGTTTTTGTGTGTAACAATATGATAAATCTAATTTCACAAGATCACAAACACCTTAAGGTAGTTTTGACCCATAACGCCCTTCGGGC
Organism: Haplochromis burtoni; assembly: GCF_018398535.1. NCBI lineage: Eukaryota > Metazoa > Chordata > Actinopteri > Cichliformes > Cichlidae > Haplochromis > Haplochromis burtoni. The sequence continues at coordinate 687,518 of NW_024582424.1, read as the reverse complement.
TTCAGATCAGAGTGCCATGATTCCTGAGCCTAGTTCTAGTTTGTTTCATGTGAGTGATGAGCCTTAGATCCGTGAATGGGTTCTCAGACAAGTGTCCTCAAACAATCACTTACTAGATAGCCGAGGGAGGTCAAGGGGTCACTGGTTCCTCTTGTTACTCCCTGATAAGAGATTCATTAGTTTAGGATTATCTACAGGTAGGTGCAGAATGGAGAGTTCAAAAGGTTAAAGAGAAGTGAAAGGTCACTCAGGGAAAATTTGGGAAGTCTTTTGTATTGTGATCCATTTGGTGCCATGTTGTTCTCTGTTTGTTTAGTGTTGATTTTTTTCCTTCTTTTTCTTTATCACGATCTTGCCACACATTGACTGAATTCTTGAAATAAAATAGTATTACTGAAGCCTCTTGCAGTTAGCATGGTCATCTACCAATTGACATCTCAGCTGCTCAACCTTGACTTAAACACAACCGATGTTTGACCTCCAAGTCAGTTTAAAAGCAGATGGATCATTGTTTAATAAGCTGGGCATCCCCCCAACTTACATGGCAGTAAAAATAGGAGGCCCAGACTCTCTTCACTAAAACCTCTAAGCATCACATCATTGCCACTTAGTAATATGATGCTGAATGTGGATGTGTCACTGTGCCCAAAAGGATTCTGTAGGGTGTGAAGGTTGCCTATAATGCCAACGACACCTCATTCTAAGCCACGCCTCTAAACTTGCTGGACTTGTGGAGGTCTTTTGAGAGGGGTTGACCCAGGTCCCCACCTCTTCCTCCTCCTTTTCAGTGGAATAAGAATTTTGTCTAAATTACTTGGCATGGAAAGGATGTAAATTAACGCTGGGGGTTGTTGTGCTCAAATCCAGCCAAGGTCAGGGATCCAGCTGTCAGCTCATGTTTGGGACTAATCGTTTATGTGCCTGCACCACTCTCTGCTCGCTCCCTCATTCTTTCTGTGTCTGTCACACACCTCTCGCTTTAACTCAGTGCCCTACCTTTTACCACTCACTCTTTTTTTTCATCTGTCCAATTCATCTCTCATCCATTTCATCCTTCATATTTCACATCCTTAAACACAGTCCTTTTTAAAAGGAGAGCGATCAGCCCGTGGTGTCATTAGTCCTTTTGCACCACAGCTGAGATGAATTCATCAAGAAACAAATTTACATGTGTTTACATTTAATACGGTGATACTTTTTTGTATGTTATCACGAAAGAGCATACATATCTTTACACTGAATCATTCTGCAAAATGTGAGATTAATTAAAGTTTAATTCCATCCTGGCTTTAGACTGGCATTACCATGGCCATGGCCATTGCCTTGTCACTGGTCTGTGCAAGCCATGCCCTGCCACTTAAAAAAGTGGCAGGTTGCAGAGTTCAAGTCCTTCAGAATGTGAATTGAAACAGCTGCCCCTAATCACTAGCACAAGCTGGGCTTAAGGGCCTCTCAGTTTCACCCCTCATCTGCCTGGAATTTTGAATTTCCTGAGGAGAGATCAAATGGCAGCCCGAGTCAGTGAGACCTTTGATATACGGACACCCATCTCGCGAGGGCCTTCTGCATCGGGATTTACGCTTGACAACACACTTGGTGTCACCTCCTCTCCCGGCGGAGGCTCTGAGACCCCTGGAAACATTGGGCCCCTTTGACAGCTCAGCAGAGCCTACTCCCAATCCTCCTGGAGTGACCAGCAGTTATTTATTAAATTTGTTGTGCCCACCATGGTATGGTTTCAGTAGGCCACTTAGTTTTGGATTGCACTCTGGATTTTTCAATTATGTGGTTCATTTCACCTGCTTGTGTTCCTTTACCCCCCAGGATCAAGGGCACCAGAGATCACATTTAATTATTTCAAAACAAGAAGTCTTAACTGGGCCCTGCAGATCTATAACATTGTGCTTCCTTATCTATTGTTTCATCGCTACTACTTCCAATAAGCAGTGTTTAGAGCGTTAAAAAAACGAAACTGAGAATCTCCTTCCTCTGTGTCCGATCACCCCATTACTCATGTCAATAAGGAAATTTGTCTCACTAACAGGAGGGTAAATAAAAGGGCAGAATATGGGATTTCCAGAATTCCCTGCTACTCGGGTCTCATATGGACCACATTAGTGAACACTTTGATTGACAGGTACTGTTATGTATAGCCAGAGGGAGAAGCAAAGACAGATAGCAGATGATTATATCCCAGGTAATAAGTGCGGGAGGTCCACAGCATGCTGTCTGGAATGGTTGTGGCCTATGGATTAGAGAAAGTTAGTGTCTTTATGTGTAACATGTTTGTGCATAGACTGCTTATCTAAGGAGATGCAATAAACATTTGGACAGCTGTACATTTTTTTTTGTTCTGCTGGCTCATTTGATCCAGCACATCCAAGTGAAAAAAAAAAGGATTTATACTAATACATTAGCATTAAAGGTGTCATCTTTAATATTTTTAGAACTACATATATACATGTAGAAAGAAGTCTGTGAGGACTATGTGACCTTTGTAATGCATAGTGTTCTGTTTGATAGGGTTGAACAATACTATAAATGGACACTTGGCTGCTGTTTGTTTCTTTTGTTACTTTTTACACAAATTATCTCACACAGAGTTGACTCTCTGTCAGGTGTCACTGTTCGTAGAAGAGGTGTAAACATCCAAGTGAAGAAGATGATAAAGAATCTAAAATGGGGTGGGGGCAGCTGTTAGTTTTAAGAGTTAGAGTGGGTCATCTGCCAGTCAGAAGGTCAGTGGTTGGACTACTGGCTCCTCCAACATACATGTCAAAGTGTCCTTCTTCAAGATACTGAAACAAGGTGACTCACATGCATCTGTCGGAGTGTGAATGTGTGAAGGTTAAAAGTGCTTGGTGTTTAAGCATATTAAAAAGCACTTGTATCAATATGTGTGAGGCTGAGGTTTCTAGTACGAAAGTGCTGTGAGTGCTCAGACTGAGTAGAAAAGCGTTATAGTACCGGCCTGTTTAAAAAAAGAAAAATCCACAAGAAAGAAACAGAACAGTTTGCTCATGTAGTAGATCTTGCAGACATATACGAGAGTGTTCTGTTTGCTCACATTCAACCAAAAGGAGAAAAAAATAATTGGATGACAGTTCGGTATTCAGCAAGATCAGCAATCAAAGAGCTCAAGCCAAAGAGCTTCTCCGGATGGAGACGTGGAATATTCTGACTGGCAGTCAGACCCTACAACAAAAAAAGAAATGAATGTCTTTAAAATATTAAACATGATCATTTTGTTTAACTATGTGTGTCTATCCAAAGCACTACATTTTATTGTTTAACGGTTCCTTCTATATTTACTGAAACCTACCCAAATTAAGTTTCAGACTTTGACATAGCTGGAGTATTCATTATTTTATATCAAACAAAAGCACACGGAGAACAAAAAACATTGTGATTGTCCAGTATATAATTATATAGCCTTAATTATATAATTTTATACTTGAGGTTTCATGTGTGTGGAAGGGATCCTTACAAGAGCCTTTCTTTAACAGCACTCCATATTTCCACTTTGTAGCATTGCTACAGGAATATCAAGCATATCCAATGAACTTAAACTTGAGTTTTGTTTGAAGCCTGTACTTTTGCACCTCATAGATGCTCCTGTGTGTCCAATGTTTTAACATCACCTAACAAATGTATAGCATTTCAATGAAGCTATCTGATGATATGACTAATGTTCTAATGGTGGTTGTCCATTATTTATTATAGGCTTTGGATTTCCACACCTTACTCACACAAATGGAATGTTAAATCATTTTTAACATATATTTAAGTAATTGTCTTGGTTACCTCTTTGTAGACAACATCTCAACAAGATGATAAAAAAATGATTTTTACACCTAGTAGGTTGTTACCCAAAAAATAATAAAGAACATGGAAATAAGCACAATTCCTCTGAACTTGTTAAAGTTAAAAAAGAGGATATAAAGAAATCCATTGGCTTGGTAACAAAAGCTTTTGTTGATTTGGTTCGTGGGAGCCAAATGTTTCTTTGGACAAAATGAAATTGACCTTTCACAATATCTTGAGTAGCACTGAGAGTTTTGTTCTTCAAGAGTTTCTGGTCATTAAAATAATTCATTACTAATAAACGGTAGAGGCTCCGCAATGAATCAGCAGGCTGTTTGTATTCTTCTAAAGAACATGGGTGTGGGGTTCAGTGAGAAAATATGTGTGTCGGTGTGTGTGTGTGGTGCTAAATTACTTCATAGTTAGATCCACAGGGAAAATGGGAATCCTGAGACCCCACTGGACAATAAGAATATATTTTGTGTGGCACACTGGGAGTGTGTTTGTCTTGTCAGGGTGTGGTGGAAGAAATGTTAAGAGAAAACTAAAGAGAAGACCTTGTTATGTTTTGCCATCAGTGCCTTTTTTCAAAACTTTACTTTCCTTCAGCCTACTGATTTCATAAATCAGGGTAATAAAAAGGCCTCACTTTGAGACGAAACTGGGAGGGGGGGCACAGTGACCATTTTCTGACCCTGGAGTGTGGGAGCCCACCTGACCTTAATAGTAGGGTTCAAACGGTCAATTGCAGGTCACTGGCAGGGGGGGTGTTGTGGTCTGGCTCCAAGAGTTTGACTAGGTGCCAGGAGCTGTAGATTGTAGAGCTTATGTACAGCATGTGTGAAGTCTAGAGGGGATATAGTCTTCAATCCTCAATTAATGTTTATAGTGAATGACCTTACTGGCAAACAGTGCTCTCTTTCCTCAGATTTCTCCATATAAACATCACCTGTCAGGGACATGCTCATAGCATCCAACTTTGCACACATCATGTCCACATCCACAGCCTGTCCCGACTCCTACTGTATGATTGTTTCTCTCTCTCCCTCCGTCTCATCCTCTTTCTTTTATCTCTGTTATCATCCTATCTTTCTTGCCATTCATCTGTCTCTCCTGTCTTAGCTACCAAGCTGGCTATCTATCCTTCTAATGAGCTCCATGGACTCCTCTAAAGAGTTGTCAAACACTCCTCACACAGCCATCACTTTTACTGGGCTGAAGCTAAGGCATAAACAGCAGCGCGCATGTGGGAACCTGCCAGGGAAAAAAGAACAAGGGAGTGAGTATAGATTAACAGACTTAGCACTAAAATATGTCTTTGATAAACAGGTTACAAGTGGGATCTCCATTGAGTTACGAGTGAGTAAATCCTGTGTTCTAAGCAGTCAAACCTTCAGTTAAATAATAATGTCCCTATCAAAACAAATCTAAAAAGCAATTAAAGTTGCTGCAGTTGTTATCTTTGCTAGCTGGTTTGCTAGGTAAAAAAAAAGAGCCATTTTTGTTCAGCAGAGGTCTCTGTTTCCAGTTGATACAATCAAATTTGTACATAGAAGCTAAATCTAATTACATGTGGTCACACGAAATACGTTTAAGATACTGCTGGAATCTATTTGAGCTGTATCTAGAAACATTTTTTCTTTTTACTTCAAGAGTTCACTTTTTGTACTGGAATGGCAGAGACTGACAGATGTTAAGAATCATCAAACATGTGGCTTCCAGTCAGACAGAAAGACATTTTAATTGTAAGCAGTGGATGAGAAACTATGGAGAGCTTTTACTTCCATCTCTCCCTAATTTCCACAACCTCATCCTTCTTGAGTCCAACATTCGAACATCACTCACAGTGTCTGTAGAAGGTGAGTGCCTAGTTCATCAGAAACACCTTCCCTGGCCCCAAACCTGACCCGTTCTCTCCTGGGGTCGAGATAACGGGCTGCAGGGCTAACACGCTGGATGAGAAATGGACCGGAGACAGTGTGTGTCTGTGTGTGCATGTGCCTGCTCAGCTGTATTTGGAATATATGTTTCAGCGTGTGTAATGTGTATGACTACCCTGTCAGAGGGGACCAGTGGAGGTTACACAAACACAGAGGAGGGTTATTTATACTTCCACGAAATTATAGTGGTTTCTGTCAGATCTGGCCCACTCTAGCTTGATCTGGCTTGGTCTTGGTCTAGTCCTAACCTATTTCCAGCCCACACAGAGACAGTGATTCACAGAGAAGCAGAATTGTGCTAATATGGCTGTCAGTGACAACCCCAGTGGCTAAACTCTGTCAGTCTACAGCTCTGAGCCCACCTCCACAGATGGTCCAGCAGTACTTAAGAATTCACCCCCAGGGTTTTACTGCTCTGTTGTATGGAGGGCTGTGACTGCACAGGGAGCATGTGGTTTAGATATGGGAACAGCATCCTCCAAAAGCTCTCAAGGCCTGGCACAATAAGATGTCTCCACCCCCTGTGAAAGACAAGACAACTGGGCATGACCTCTTTTATGACAGGACAGCCTACCAGTTGAGGAAGATGAAGTTGGTGATATGTTCTAAACATTGCCTTTTGCATAACACAGCTAAATATTATCCATTTTAAGCTTCTAATTTTTTAAAATACTTTAATTCACTCTCTTTTACCGGCTCTGGGTTGTATAACATGCTAATGTAACCTCGGTTTCCATGTACTTAGTAAGTCATCTAGTCAAACTGTCAGGCAAACAGCCAGCCAGGGGATGGTGATTTACTGCCCTGCATCCTGAGAAAGAAAACCTGCTGTTACCTCTCATTCAGACAGTCACCCTTTCAGTATATAAATCCACAAATCAGCATTTACCCCACCCACACTTACTTATATTGATCTCCCGGCTGAAAAACTGAAAGTATTGCAGAGTATGTTAGGCCTTCAAAAAAGAGAGAAAGAGGCTGTTTGCATTAATATGTGTATAGGGAGTGGGTGTAATAACTCCCCGAGGCATCGCACCCTTCTTAGAAAACTGAACATATCCAGTGACAGTCTCATTTTGCTTTGTTTTACACTGGTGACTCAGAAGTAACAACATTTGAGATGTACTAGTCCCTGAGGTCAAAGCACGCACTCACTGTGCATACATGTCATGCATGTGTGCGTGACTTGTAGTAAGTGTAATAATGTATATTGGTGAAGAAAGCGATGAACTCTGTATGCGTCATAAGCAAACAAACAGGAAGGAAAGGAGGGAAACACCCCTAAATGTATCTGTCCTTGCAGGTCCCTTGCTCAAATTCCACTGATACAAATTTAATCAGACATAATCTGCTTATCAACCTCCTGGGGCACTGATCAGCCTAAAGTGCTTAATGGAATGCAGGAACCCATAAGATGCTGTCACTCGAAAGCATAAGGTGGGCTGTTACTGAGGTTTTTTAATACTATAATAACTGGACTGAGGCCAGATTTTCAGGGAGAACCAAAGGGTGTACCATTTTGTTCACGGCAATAAATTTCATTCAAACAAAGCATTTCAGGGAGTATTGTGTGTGCAGTAAAAGGAGAAAAGAAAAACTGTGTGTGCTTTTTGTTCTGTCTCTATCTTATGCTCCTTAATGTATCTGACACCGTGTGATAAGGTGAGTATAATGTTAGATGAGTTCACGGGCCATGTCAGAGCACTTGTCACCTGTGCCATCTTGTGATCATAGATTATCAGATTAATGCTGATGCCTCACGTGGGCCGGTCTCAATTTAATTTGATTGAAGAGATCAGTGAGGTCGCTGCCAAGGTGCAAGTGCTCTGACCTCCACAATGTTTGATTCATTTACACACAATAAAACTGAATTGGCTTTGGCTGCTGCAATTTTTTATTTTCTTTTTTTAGTGCTCATACTTTCTTGTACCCCTGCAGCTCACTTGGTTTCTGTTGTTGCTTCGTCTTGTCCCACTGCATCCTCTGCCAATCTCTTTTGTACTCTCATTGACCTTTCATTCCCCTCATACATGTCTCCTCTCAAAGGACAGGCCCTTGCGTGGAAGTCCTTCTCATGTTCAATGTGATCAATACAAAGGGCAGAGACCCTGCACACAGAGTCTCCCACTCACTGAAAACGAAGGATTAAAGGCTGGAGTGACTATGTGGTGGGTGCGAGTGTGTATCCATGCATGCTGCTTGCATACCTAAATCGCACGTGTCTCCATCTGAGACAATGTCATGTTGTTACACTTGCAAATAAATATTTTTGCAATCTTTGAGAGGTAGGCTAAGAAAGCTCAGAGTTTATAACCCCAGGCTGTGACACGGCAAAAGGTCCCTGCAGGTCACACAAATGCACACACTCAGCCACATACTTGCTGCCTTTTAACCTAAGGAGAGGAAAGGGAGGAGAGGGATTAAGAAAGATAGGCAGCACTAGGAGCTGGTTGGTCATTTAGAGAGTCCTATTATCCGGTTGGTGTGGTATTATTAGAAACTTGTACTCATGCGGCACCCTCTCCAAAATAGATGTTTATTTCCCAGACCCTGACTGTCTCTGATGGGTGAAGGTACAAATTGGGATGGCAAAGTGGTGAGAAAAAGGTCAACAGGTGCAGAGGTGATCAATCACATCCAAGAATGGAATGCATTTTTTTTTTTTTTTGTTGCTGTTGTTGATTGCAGGTTCAACTTATTCAAGATAAAAATTTGGAGCACGCCCACTTATTTAAAAAGATAAAACATATTATCAGTTGCACTCATTAGGAGCCTGTTCAAACTGAAAAACATACAGTATTTTTAGATAGTTAAATAGACTATAGTTTGATGTATTTGTAATAGAAAAAATACATATCTTCACTCATTAGATATGTATTTTCAATCTTTAGTGTAATTGGATTAGTTCACATACCTCCAATAAGGTATGTAAATTCACAAAGTGATGCTTTTTATTAATTTTCTTATGTTTAGCCTTACAAGCAGACACAAAGCTTTCAGTAGCCCTAGTTTCTCCAGAAGACTGCCTTGCATTTGCAGTCGAATGTTTCAGACATTATGAAATACTGTAATGATATAATTGTTCTCTACTCCCACCGCCTCTTCACAAGTTCTGTCTCCTCAGAGCTCATTAAAGGTTTGTGAATTGCCCCCCTCTCGCCTGCTGCCTGCCCTCTGTGGTTGTCACTAAGCAGGGGTCCAGCCCTCGCCACTGGGCTTATCACAGGTCAACATGCTGCAAGGACACACACACTTACACTTACACAGACCACAAGCTGGACACCTCTTAGCATAACTCCTCGGTGCTATAGCGCAGACCTTGCCACAGGGGGTCTGGTGTGTCATCGTCTGCATTTACAAACAGATAAACTACAAACACACTGAAACACTCACACCAGCAAACATTCTTTCCCTATCTCTCTACAACTCTCTCTCTCACACACACACACACACACACACACACACACACACACACACACACACACGCACACGCACACACACACATATTTCCCCTTTTGCTTGCCCTCTGTAACCCAACATACACACTCTCGACTCCCACCTCTCTTGTCACCTGACCAGACCAAGGTCAGCTGTCCAGACCTGCAGTTCTTGATGTAAAGGCTTTGACCCAACATGGCCACCTCTGTCTCTCCAGAGAGATTAGCACAAGGCTGGGACAGAGAAACCGAGCTCCATGTGGCTCCATGTTATCCCAGCCGCTCTCTATGTCTCTACTCTCACTTCTCATTCTGTCTCAGATAACTCCTCACGTCTGCAGACAGGGGACCAGGATGAGCTGCAAATTGAATATGTCTGGCAGGCAGATCTGTGAAGACTCGTGGGGGATGTTAGCGGGAGAAAGCAGAATGTAAGTGTCCACGTTGTGTCACTCAGGCAACATACATAAAAGAATATGTTAAGAAAGATAAGAGCGATTTATTACGGTGCTTGTGTTTCTGCCACTGTCATTTTTATTATTTCTTGCTCTTATTTATTTGTATTTATTTTTTTAACACTTGTTGCAAGATAGTGGAGCAAAGGACCAAGGTTGCGTCTCTCAGCAAGGAAATACAGCATCAAGTGACACCTCTGAGAAGGTGTTGGTTGTAATGCTGTTCTTGAGAAGCTTAAATGCTTCCATGTTGACTTTGTTTTCCTATCGCCCATCCCATTCCTTTGCTGATTCCCCCATCATTATTGCTTCTGTTGGATGGGCATGCCATGGCAGTCAAAAGGTTAAACAAAGTGCTGCAACTGTCAGGCTGAGTGAAACCAACTGGCGCTCAGCTATCAGAAGATAATCAAGGCTAATAGGTACATAATGGCTAACAGTGGGGCCGCACTCATTGGCAGATGCATCATGGGGGACAGAACGCAGACAGCGTGACCTCACATTCCCACCGCAGCTCTCACCGCTTCAGAGTCATAAGGCGGAAAGACCCAGACACCAGGAATTTTACCCCTCCTTTTACCCAGGATTACTCATAGAAGGCTTTGATTGTAATATGCTTGTAGTTTGCTTTTTGTCATTTTTTTTCCATTTCTCTTAAACTTTTTAATTTTTCATTTGACATTTTCATTTCAGCTTTAACTAATGGACCATGAAAGGAATTGCTATTGGGAATGATGTCACCACATTAGCCTGAAACAGGATTGTTCAGTATTAGTCGGTCCTGAGGAGATCTGTGTACAGGCTAGTGAGTTATAGTTCCTGTAGCATATGCTTTCACTTTTGCCTAAACCAACAAACAGAATGTTTGTGTAACTGATGGTCAAAGTGCCCAAGGTCCTGAAGGACACTTTGTTCTGAACATTGAAGATTTATGAGTCTCTGAAACAAAGCAGACAAGAGCGATGTGGTGAGCCAGTAAGCTATGTTAATGTCAATAAGAGAAAAAAAACCCAGCTATCTGCTTTTCAACTACAAATTAAAAGCCACATCTAGGCACAGCATTTTGAACCCAGCCTAGATTTAGCAAATATAAATACCAATGAAGCCCTCCGAAACTCAGCATGCTGACCGCACATTCTCCATGAATACATTATAGTAAAACAACACTCACCAAGTGTGACACTTTGACCTACCCAGCAAAGAGTTAACATGCTCTAAATTGATGCAATTGAGCAGAAAGGGTCACAGGATCATGTGTTAACGAATGTACACATGCTTGGTTCTCAGCGCTCTGCGAAGCATCCAGCCAACACTTCCCTTCTGACAGCACTCAGTTGCCCCGGACTCCTCTCCAAAGACTCTCTCTGTAAATAAAGCCTGCTTTTGTTGAGGCCCAGTGCGTCAGAACCATCATCTCCAGAGGGCAAGAGGGATATATGTAGGGGTGGGTGGAGAGAGTCACACACACGCACACACACACACACACACACACACACACACACACACACACACACACACACACACACACACACACACACAAGCACACAGAAGTGTTTAGGTGGGGGTGAAGGGCAGGGGAACTGACAGAGGTCTGGGTAATTGCAGCACAATGGAGATTGTGTTTGATCTCTGAGGTGTCCAGGCCTATTTAGTGGGGGTGAATGTGCCAGGCTGAGGAATGTTGTAGCTCTGAAAGACTGAGTTTATCAGGAGTTCAGCAAGTGAGAACAAGAAGGGAGGGAGGGAGGGCAGCAGTAGTTTGAGAGAGATAGAGACAGAAGAGAAAGGGACAGAGAGGTTAGCCAGGCTGTCTTTTCATTATTGGCTAATTATCTTAAAAGCCTCTTACAACGTCTTTGTACATACTGTTCACACATGTTGTATGTATTCTATCATGTGTCTCTCTCTGTATTTGAGCTGAAGTGAGAAAGGCCAGTCTGGTCTGTGGTGCAGTGCAGCAGCAGCCTCCTGATAGCAGGGCTAAACTGCTGGAGAGCAGAGAGTGCCCGCACAGAGCAGAAGGCTCTTTGAACTCTGTCTGTACTCTCTGCTGCAGAGCTTGAACTGGGTTAATCGCTATTAATATTTAACACGCTGCCAAAGTTCCAGCCCAGAAACTATATCAAAGCCAAGAGCTCCATCCAGCAGAGCTCTTTCAGTACTCTTCTGTAGCAAGCTGGCTGGTATAAACACACTGAAGCTGCCGACATGAGAGTTGATAAAGTTATTTAATTCTTTTTAAATAAAGGAGTGGATTCTTTGCATGAGTAATCCATTCTCCATTCAGCTTGATACCGTGTTTCAAAAAAAAGTTAGCTTTCCGATTATACGGAGGGAAATGTGAATTGAAATTTGGCTTAATAGCTGCTTTTTTCCTCCTTTGTAATTGTTATAAATAGGCATAACCACAAACATTTGTAAGCGTTAAGCAACAGGGATGTGACATGAGAACATTATGTTCATGTGTAGCATTCAAGAGTATTGACCAGGGTGAAAAATGAGCAGATAGGGAGCTTCACTTTGTAATCAAAAGCGCTGGGAGGATGGGGTCTGTTATAAAAACAACTGCAGGTCACCAAAGGGCTGCTGTTCTCTCGCTGCTACTCATCTCTCTGTCTGTCTGGACTGTCAGCTCAACAAACTGGATTATTTCATCAGAGTTCAAGCCTCTATTGCCTTTGCCACTGCAGTCTTTTTCACTCTCTTCCCTCCTCTTTACATCTATCTCTGTATCTCTCTGTGTCGGTTTCTCTCTTTCTATCTCCCTTCTTTCTTTCTCTCTGCTCCCAGCGCCAGGACCTCAAACAGCATGGTTAAATACCCAGGCCAATGTGTCGCTCTTCAAAGAGACTCAGGTAGTAGACGTGCTGGCAATAGGCCAAGATCAAAATGAAGAGTTATTGTAGAGCATTGTGGCTGCCTTCACTTGGACCTCAGTTAAACCATATTAAGGGGCCCCACCTGGGCCAAAACATTCCCACAAGGCAGCTGAAATATGGGCCCTAGGTCCCATTTCGCCCCCCTGAAAAACCCACTAATACCATGCAGGGACCCATTTTTATTTCACTTAATAAATCAGCCAAACAGACAAGGAAGTTCATTTGGCGTGGAAGTGCTTACTTATGTTAGCTTTAGTCCCTGTCGTAAAGTTCCTTCTCTTGGTACATCTGCCTGTTCAAATACAGCAAAAACAACAGAAAACTGAGAGCACGTCTAAATGGTCAGAATTAGCTTTGATTACTTAAGATTTGGAAAATGAGTGGCTGTTTGTTGCTACAGGTCCTGCTTGATAAAATATTAAAGCACAGCTGAAGGGGAGCTTTGTAGAAGACAAAAGCTGGAAGCAATTTGTGTAGCTACCAAATTAAAGTTATTCAGCACCAAGGGTAATTTAATTACCATTCTTTAAATGTTTGAATGACTTTGACCTTTGGAGTACTCTGAGGTCGTGCAGGTGTATTTACTTAAGCTAATTCAGAATCAGTAACATGAAATAAGATCCCAAATCAAACAGGCCTCCTCCCAGAATATCTGGTTACCAAGTACCAGCTCTTTCTGTTTGTAAATTAAATTAAATTAATATCTATCTGCCGTGTCATTAGGCCTGTTTTCACAAAACCTTGAAATCTCTCTTAGGCCCTATTTATATCCCAGAGCATGAGACAATGACTATGAAGAGAACAAGAAAGACATAAGCAGCAGATGAAAAAAGCTGACAGCGTATCCCAAGATGCACCTCTCTCCCAGCATAGCTCATGAATGGAAACAGGTGTGTGTGATTGTGCGGTGGGTCTTGAAGATTCGGGCCTATGTGGCATTTCTACTGCCTAGGTGATTTGGGTCAATGGAGCACATCTGGTACTAGTCACAACAGAGTGCACATGTCCACGGCCATCAGACACCCCACTAGGCAAGCAGAAAGAGAGAGAGCGAGAGAGAGAGAGGCAAGGGCAAAGAAACATCTGGGTTCTCTCTTTCCCTCTCGTACACACACACACACACAAATGGGCATGCATTTGGGATTCTGTGCTTTTTAAGGTTGCTTGGATTCCTCCAGGTGCATCTGGACTCGGATGGGGAAAGAAAGGGGGGGGTTGAGAGTGAATTTGACTGACAGCCTTGAACCAGAATGTTCCCTGTATCGGGTGAGCAACTCTCCTATTGAGAGTTGCTCTTTTGTCTTTTGTTTCTTCTAAGGGCTCTTCCCCTAATTTGTTTTTGTTCCCTCATTTTCCTGTATTCAGTGGTGTTCTGTTGCTGTAATGTGGCTGTGGTGGGGAAAAAGTGTATTTATTGGGACGAACTAAAGCAGTCGGGGCAGCTTGTGTTTGTTAAACAAAAGAGTGTAGCTATTTTATCACACGTTGGACACCTATGAGTGATGCAGTAAAGGAAAGCAAGAGAAATGCCAATGGACATGAATTACACATTTGCCTACACACAAGTATTCGTTTTGGCAAAACTATAAAACTCAAGTGGACTTGATATACTTTGGTAAAGATAGGGCAAAACTATATATGAGGCACTGTATTGAATTCTGATGCTGAGATTGTTCTGCACTAACGACTCTCTCAGACTCTCTTTCTCTCCCTCTCTCTTTCTAACCCACTTACCTCAGTTCACCCGCTGCCTTACCGCATGCTCGAGGAAACAATAATAAACATGATCGGCTCTTTACACAAAAGAAGGTGGGCCATTATCGGACAGGCATGGCAGGGGGCAAGTGTAATTGATTTCAAGTGTATCAGTCCAGGTACAGAAAGTGTGGTTGTGTTAACCTTAAGGTTTGAGGTTCTTTAATGTTTCACAAGTGTAGGGGAGCATTTCCTTGCTTCATTTGTAGCAGCAGCTAAGAAATCAACTGCAGAGTCCATTCTGTTGCCTACACAATCCAAAGAAGGAAGCAAGTCGATGTTTTTCTTACTACAAGCCTCATTCACCCATGCAAGCACGTTTTCTGTGCCTAAGTGCTTTTAACCTAGTTTTCACACGCACATCAGGGGCATGTTTGAGGACACTTCAACATGCAGACTGATGTGATAGTAGACAACATGCCCTACCTTATTTGTAGCCTTTTGATTGGCCAGTATGTCTTCACACTTAGGGTTATGTTGCCACATACTGACGGTGCAAAAAAATTGTGCTTTGCGTTTTTATGTGAATAGTGATTTTTGTCAAAACTAACTTGGAAAAATCTCATCTTAAAAATGTAGCCTTAGTGACAGTCATTTGTAATCGAAACAGGTTTACAAGTGTGAGGAGTTAATGATCATTTATGGTGTTGAATTTGATATGATGGACACAGCGAGGCAGTGATGGACAGTGGAAGAGATAACAAAGGAGTGTTTTCAGGTGCCTATCTGCCCTTTTTTTGGTTTTTCATAACTTCCTGCCTTGCTGCTAGTGGTTGAAATCTAACAACAGCAAATGACCAGAGATTTTTAATCTGAATAACTACAACTGAATAAGTCAGAGTAAGAGTCATTACATCTAAGCAGAGGAGAAGACCAAAACCCAGTGCAGTCATTTTTAGTGCTCTAAATGTACTCTTATCTGCGCCAATTTAAATGGTCACTGACAGACATGTGTTAAACCACAATTTAAAACCTTCATCCCCCATTCCAGCCTTAATCCTATTTTTTTACAACTGGAACTCTTAAAGAAAATAAATAAATAAATAAATGAGGATATAATTCCGTTAATGGCTTGCTTCTTTTTCTTGTCTATTTTCAGAAATCTAGCTGTTTCTAGGTTAGTGTGATCTAACTGCATGTGTGTGGTTGCTGTGTGTAGGGGGTAGCCTTGTGACCACAGTTGCATTGTTCATCCACAGCTATGGATTCTGGCCCAAAGAGAAAACCCACACACATTCAGTGAGCTATGATCCCACTTGGAGTCAAACCAAATAATTTTTCATACTTGTACAAGTGAGCCTGATTTGTTCTCTAATATGGCCACTTTTTTTTAATGTCCATCCATATCCAAATAGAGTACAAGTGCACAAACACTACCATAAAGAGCATGGTAACTACCACAATGAATAGCAAAACATGGAGTTGATTACATGTTTCTGCAGTAAGAAAGTCTGCAAAAAATGTTTTCACAGTTTTCAAACGTGCCCCCTTCACGATGCATATTCCAGCTACTTCTTGTTGTCCTCAGTCATCCAAGGGGATTGCATACAGTCACAGATGCTGCTGCTGCTGCTGTGAGCTGTTAATTTCTCAGGAAAGCCATTAGTGTTGTTTGTCTGTTCAGAGCAGTGCTGGGTTACTGGACCCCTTACTCCTAACAGTTGGCTCATATTGGCAGACAGTCAGGGCGCGTAACTATGAACAGGAAAATTACTTGCCCTCAATGGATTCCATTCAAATTACAGAACATGTTTTGCTTTTACTTTTTATGAAGTTTGCAATTATATTTGCCTTTAGAGACTTAATTTACTCATGTTACATTCTGCCATTCACATTCTTTTGATTACTTTTTCCATCATTTGACCCTCTAAAGTGAGTATCAGAAATACAGCAGCCAAGAAGGGCCCTGATTGCTTACGTTAAGGTGTTTCTGATATTCCTGTGTTGTGGTGTGCCTGCATCATCATCGTAATTGGTGGTCCAAGATTATTGAAACTGACTAATCATGCTGGTGTGAGGTCATTGGAAAAAAAGAAAAAAAATACCCTTGTTTATATAAATCTCTCTTCTAGTACAAATGCTAAGCATTTCAAGAGCTGTCTTTATTATTTTGGCCAAATTTAGGTTACTTTAGTAACCCTAGTCTGCTAGTCTTAATTTTAAAAGAGAATTAGCTAACTTCATAACTAATGCTAACTAAATACTCCAATAGCATCATTGGTCAGTTGTCGTGTTGACCCTGGACCAACATTATTCTGCAACGTCAACACAAGGATATCAGATAAAGCTATTTTGACAAAGCCGTGATCAATAGCCTTTTACAACAGTCCTGCATTAGAACAGCTGGATTCTACAAAGAGTGATTTAAACTGTTTTACAGCAAAAAAAAATAGGAAAATCCTGTAGCAATGAACTTGGAATTGGAAGTAGAAGCAAATGACAAAACAAGAAAATACATACAATTCTTTTTTCCCTTACATCTTCAGGAAAGTGGTGTAATATTGGTGCTGTCCAAATGCAACAGTTTCCTTAGTCTCTAGACACTTGAGACAAGCCTCAGAAGGAGTGGAGAGGTTCTCATTCAATGTTCCCAATGAAATTCTGTTCTATGCTTTTGGGAAATATTTATACTGTAAAAGCTACTTTGGGCTGTTCTCTTGTTCATTAGGGGTCAGCACAGCAGGTTTCTCTGCATGTTTGAGTTGGCAGATTTTTATACAGATGCCCTTCCTGATACAACTCCCAAGGGATTTGTGACCCCTCCCAGAATCAAATTAGGCCACTTTTGCTTGTTAGGTAGATTTGCAAACCTCTACAATATGGGGCGCCCTGAAAATGCTTTTATTGTATATAACAATATATTATATCTTTTTGTGTGTAGCTTTGCTTGGTTTAAATTTTGATTCTGACACATTCACTTTGTCTAAGAAGATTGTGACTGTGGTATATTATCATTATACCACCTTGATCCTCTTATACTACTCAAAAGTAGATTTTTGCATCATTATAAAGTACTCCTATTACAAATAATGCCCTACCTTTATTTTCAGCTAGCTAAGAGAGTCTCAGAATAATTCAGCCTAATATTTAGTGCCTGGATATTTTGTCACACTTAAGCAAGACTGTAACAAGGTATTTAACTATCTTTAATCAAACCTTTGTGTGGGTTTGTGCATGTGATATGTGTGTCTCTGAAGATGTATGTTTCTTACTTCTTTTGATGTATTACCAGTGTACAGCCAGTGTCAGTGCCAGGATTAACCACTGGCACTGGGCTGGTAGAAAAATGGCTTGCCGTGTTCATTGATGCTTAGCAATTTACTCTATACATCATTTTAAGAATGGAAGAAGCACAAACACACCAGATCGCTGAAGAGGAAACTGAAGTTGTATTCCTGTCTGAGACCACGTTTTAAGTTTTTCTTTACTTGCTGTTTCAGTTCAATTTAGTCATCAAACTACCTGATTAGGTTCAAGAATGAAAATCTACTTGTTTATGGAAAGATTATAGTTTATGTAACAAAGCATCTTAGTTTCCAGTTGTCCACCTTCTCTCCCTGCAGTTGAACTGAAGGAAGGTTACCAGACTCCTCTGGCATGTTTACTGACCTTGTGCAAAATGGTTTTGGCTGAAAGGACCTCACTGTGAACTTTTGAACTCCTCCCATGAAAACAGCAATGCTACTTTGCTATAATGCTGTTCAATGTTACCTTTAAGCCCTCAGTAAGTGGGATTTAGAAAATAATGCCCTTATGCAGGCTGTTTACCCAAGATCCCTGCCATACCAGCCACTCTCTTGCCGCCTCATCCCCCTCCTGCCTCAAATCACATTTAATAGGGCTAGTTTGATCCCACGCCAGCATAAGCATACACTTGCTTTGACCTTGGTTGAATTTAATGTGGGTTAAAGAAGTTTTCACATTGGCAATGCACACATTAATAGTTTGTCTGGCAGATTTGGTAAATTGAAAGAGATGGAAGTGGAGTCAAAGCGTTCAATTAATTGGGTCTGCATCCCACCCTCATTCCCTCCACTGCTTGCACAGTACTCCTCCTACTCTTACCATCCTATCCAGGTTAACCTTGGGGTATTTTACGACGTTCTGGTTAGGCCAGGACTTGTGTTTTTTGTGTGAGTATGACTGTGTGTGTGTGTGTGTGTGTGTGTGTGTGTGTGTGTGTGTGTGTGTGTGTGTACTTCTACATTTACGTGCCATGCCTGTGTGGGAAAAAAAAGACTGAGGGGGAAAAAACAAATGAAGTGGGAGGTGGATGCGAGGTGAATGAACGTTGGTGGAATGAGGAGGCGTAAAGAAAGTGTGAAGTAACTAAAAGTGCACTAAATCAATAAAAGTTTCCGAAGTTAGAGTGATCTGCACAAAGTTTATATCTGTGAGAAATATGGAAAAGAGCAGAGAGATCATTAAACTACTCATAGTATGTTCTCCTTGGGTAAGAAATGAGTTGATTTTTGCATATGTTGTTTTAAATTTAGACTTTTTTTTTTTTTTGCCATTTTTCCACCCTGTCATTTCTTTAAGTATTCTTTTGTTCCACATTTTACTGGATTTTGTTGGATTAGCACTACTCATAGCCTATTAAACATTTTCCAGATATGGCAATGCCAGCCTCTATACAGTTATTCTTTGTAAGTGTCTTTGCAGGCACCAGACTGTAATATATGTGATAATTGCATGGGATGTAGCATCATGGTGTGAGCCAAACAAGTCTAGTAATCCACTGTAATTGGTTGGATTTTTGCAATGACTCAACCTCTCTGTCTGCTTGCCTCTGCGCCTTTGATAATCCAATATACTGTTCTTTAATCTTTACCCTCTGTGTTGCGCAAATTAATTAAATATTGACAAGGAATCCTGCAAAACCACAGAAAAACAGAATGTCACAGCTAAACCTGATTACATCCATGACAGAGGTAAGAGAGACAGAGAGAGATGTATTATCTATATCAGGCACTATGAATGATTAAAGACCATGGACAATGGTTGAATCCTGGAAACAGATGAACACAAAGTGTGCAGGCTGAATACTGTATCAGGCTAGGCTACTTTCATACACCATCAGTTTGCGGCTACTTGTCAGACTTTTCCCCCAACATGAAAGAGATAAGAATGGTTTTCTGGGTTGTTTTTTTATTCCCAGAGAATCTCAAAAACACAGGGAAATGCAATATGGTGTAGAGAATGATTTGAGGAATCCATATGAGCTGCTGCTGTTTCTTTGCCTATGGTAACCTTATTCTGACCATCATCCTTCCCTACACAAGGGTAACTGACCAGTCTGATAGACAACCATACACTACGCGCTGGAAAAGAGCCAAAAGTATTCTGGGTTTGTGTGAGCTCAAGCATTCACATGCTCGTGTCTGCCTTGGATTGTGCTTATGCCCTTCCATTTGTGACCGTCAACAGACACAGTGATGATGGAGTTGATTTTATTAGGGATGAGATTAGGTTCATGTTGCAGTATACTTGCTGTGGTCTTATTATTCTGATCTGTTTGCTGGAGTTTTCTCCTGCTTAGAGACAGCTGGATCTGTAACATGATCCAGACCATCAACTCGCCTCTTACTTTTTTGCAGCCAAGTCAAACCCCAGGCCAAGTACTATAATAGATTTATATTTACTAAACACATGCACAGAAAAATACATTTTCCCCCTTACCTACAGTAAGTGTATGCAGCAACATAGACTAAAGTTTAACTATCCAAACCACACAGGATAGGCTGCACGTTGGGGAGCCAAAGAAACAATGTTTTCTTTTTTCATTTTGTTTTTTGCAAAACGCTAAAGAAAGAAAGGAAGGCATAACTGAAAATGAGTGTTGAGTGTTAGGAAAAGCCCTCTGGCTGGAAAAGGTAGGAGAGCTGTGAGTGGTGAGGAAAGAGGAGGCAGATTCTCACTACCATCATGTGGCTGAAGTAAATCCCCTCTCTGCTCTCCTCTTCTGTCCTCCTCTGTGCGAGGAGCGCTTTTGGCCTGGGGCACATGTTCAGATACGGGGGATAGTGATTGGTTTGCTGCCAACAGTGGCAAAGGTCAAGCTGCTCTGTGCTCTTTGTTGTTGTTTCCTCAGAGTCACTGTTGTATTGTGTTCTGCAGTGCAATCTCATGTTTCATTATTACAGTTGGAGGTTGGAGCAGTGATGTAAGTTGCATTGGTAGAGTGCTGTTTATTCTCATTATTGAGCTTATGTGTAGTTCCTTTGTCCAATTTCTTGATTCTAAATTGTTTACCGTCTCATTCGTAGTCTGAAGTTATTTGAATTGTATTTTAATACTTATATTCAGAAATAACCAATTTCACAAAGCCTTACAGGCAGGTGTATTCAGATAAAGGCATTATCAGTTTTCTGCCAAGAAGAGCAAACCATGGCTTTGCTGATTAAAAATTAGGGGAACTAATTAGTCTTCAGGATAGTCCCAAGTGAAACAATGAACAGTAAAAAGATATTATTAGGCATATCATCAATTATTAACTTTATGGAAAGAGAAGACAAAGGGAAAAAATGCTTTCGTCAGAGAAAGAAGAAACGTTCATCTCAATGGATCACAAGCACAAAAGCGTTCAGTAACTTGACCTAATTCAGTCCTTGGTGTCATTCAACTAAAATATTCAAGTTGTTATGCCAGATAAGTTAGTTTGCTTTGCATTTAATTGTGTGAATTAATTAATTAGTTGCAGGAGTGATAATATCTGTTAGGGAGTTTTTATTGTTTTATTTGCTTATGCTTCAAAAGTTATGTTATTCATATTTCACCAGACACAGTTTTCTGTAGAAACAGGAAGCTGACCCTGTGACACTGGGA
The DNA here is from genome assembly GCF_018398535.1 of Haplochromis burtoni. NCBI lineage: Eukaryota > Metazoa > Chordata > Actinopteri > Cichliformes > Cichlidae > Haplochromis > Haplochromis burtoni. The sequence goes on along the minus strand of NW_024582424.1, from coordinate 666,420 downwards.
TTTACCGCAAGAGACCAGCACAGAAATACATATCCGCAGAAGTTGACTTGCATTATATTATTCTTAGAAATTGACCTGCAACACACATACTTTGTGACACACACACCTTACACACACAGCTAACGCACAGACAGCATCAGGACCTGCGTAACAGGAAATGTGATTATATTTGCATATTGACGATGTAACCTATAAAAATAAACGAATACTGCAGTTCGGTGTGATTTGCTCTGAGCTTTTCACCCGTGCCGCACGTTGTCAATCTTAAGTGTCTCAGTGTTGTTTACTCACCTGACTGTTTGTTAACTGTAAATCTCTGACAATATCTGATCTAATTTTCTAAAGCAAAGTTAGCTTTTCAGTGTGTTTGAGCCTCTGTCCACTCTCTATATAGCTACAGTTACGTGTCATAGCCTGACTAGAAGTAGAGAAACAAGAACGACGATCAAATAACTTAATCTTACGCATAAATGGGCCACAAAACTAATTTTCTCATTGCCGCATATGAGACCACCATATGCCCTATTCCAATTTCTATGCTCTTCACAGCTGGTGTTTGGAAACTTTAAGCAAAAGAAGTAATGCATCTTATATATTGTACAGGGTGCAATCTCATAAAATATGATATGTTAAGTATTATGTTAAAAGAAGAAGGAAGGAGGGTGTTAACTGTTTCAGAGGTTCAGAGAGGTTAATGCACGTGAGTGTTCCCAAGGCAAACAACGTTAAGTGATGTGTATCATTTAATAAAGAACTTGTTGATTATAGCAACAGTGTATAATTCAAGTTAATGTAATTGCTTACTGGTGTTTTTGTACTGACCCAGTCAATACTGACCCTTTGAGAGAGCTTTTCACATTTATGTATTCCCCATCTCATTTTTTCACATCCCACCAGGTTACATCTGAGTTGTGAACTTTAATCTTATCACAGTTTGGTTTGACACTCCATGGACTTTCTGCCTTTTCCGTCAACAGAACTATTGCCATGTAAAATAAATGAAGTGTTGGCTCGACAGTGTTAAGTTGGTTGGCTCTCCCGAACTTTATGTGAATTGTTTTGCTCTGTGGCACTGTTTGTGTTTAGCAGTCTGCAGTGTGTATGCCTTCAGACATGTTATTTTAACCCCTGAGGTGTGGCTTTCATCCCTTGCCCTCTTTCTTCTGAGAGGTGAACCAAGCGCTCTTAAGACTGATGTGTGTCAACAGTATAGGCAGAGAGAGCACAGCCTGCAGGACCCCATTTTCTATCATGATTTCCACAACACAGCTGTTTGTATGTGTGTTTGTGTGCGCCACACATGTGTCGTATTCATTGGGTGTGAAATGTTGCCTAAAATAAGGGTGAATACGATTGCTGGTGAATTCTCTAAAATTCAAATCAAAGTAATTATTATTGTATTTGACTCGACAGTCAAATGAGCATTAAATAAAATTTTGTCATTGAATGAAATGCTCTTAAAGCTGTCCAGAAGCACACTTCTTTGAAGAAAAATTTCATAGCTCTTTGGTTCATATTCATCCAGATATTTTGTCTGCTCAGCTGAAATTACATTTTCCTAAAATTTCTAATTTTTCTGTGCCACCCAGTTATATTTTCCACTATAACTCAATCTCTCCCCGCCTTCCATCTCATTCTGTTATTCCCTTCCCATCCTCCCTGTTTTCCATACTGGCCTTTTTGGGTTTCTTAGCCCAGCCGTTTTTCTTCATAGAGCCTGGAAAGGCGCTTGAGCAGTGAATAATTCTGAACATGATAAATCCCACCTTAAATCCAGCCATGAGACTCCAACAGGGTTCCACATGTAATTCTAAGCCCTATTATAGGCCACTAATGCCGGTAGAGGATGGCGAATCACGGCACAGCCTGCAGCCATGTAAGAATTAGAAATAAATATGCATCGGTACCAGATAAATATAGAATGCGGCAAATCTGCCACGAGACTGCGTGTATGTGTGTGTGTGTGCATGAGAGAGACACCACAATTTGCAGGCGATGAGAAGAATTCGCAACAGCTCCCTGGGTAATTGATGGATTAAATTCAGTGGTTAAAGAGTTAGACTTAATGTGCACCATAATTTAGCAAAGGGAAAGCTCTTTTTTTTATCCAAACTTAAAGAAATGTAGCAGTCATCTCTGAACACCTCATTTCAGGGTTTGTAGTAGGTGTCTCAAGGCAGTTAAGGTCCCTATCAATGACAGCTATCCATCTGTTTATCGACTCTGGAATTACTAAATGACTAGTGTAAGCTAGCCAGGCTAGAGCTCTATAGTGCTCGGTAGGATTTTATTTTTTCACATGCCACCCTTTGAAGTCATAAATATAAGTCTAATATTATTTTACTGAGCCCCAACCAGACAAAGTCTTTATGCCTATTTCCTAGAGCTGTACTAACCAGTTAGAGCTGTAGTCCAGGAGCTGATCTCCTCCCATTCTAAGGCAAATCGCACCGTTACCAAGTGTACTCCCCCTTTTTTTAAGTCTTCTTATAAAGCAGCTAGCCATCCAATTAGAATGCAGGATTAAGTAACCCAATTCATGATGCTTTCCATTGTCTGCCTGGGGACAGACACAATATTGAGTTAAAAAATTTGTACCTCATATTTTGGAGTTGTAAATTGTTCGAAAAAATCTAAAAAGGGCTTTACAAGACATCGGCTTACCCAGCAGAGCTAAGACAAATTGTCAGTATACCATAAACTCATGTATATGCAGCACAACAAATAATGTAATCACTAGCATTCATTGTTATACTAAAAAAATTGCATCCTGTTTATATTTGTATTCCTAGTTTTGACATATCAATTCATAGCTGTGTATTATAGACCATTTGGTAGGTGATTCAAGCTAGAGATGCAATGTGATGTGCCAGTGTGTCATCAGCAGTCACAGACTGTAGCGCACAAAGTTTGATGGCATTGTCATGTTTAAATGTTGGGATGCCTTTATTGACTGGAGTGGAATAAAAGTGTTTTATCCCAAGCCACAGTAAAATATTAGAGAAAAATATTCATGTTTTAAACCACTTATTTAATTCAGGGTCATCTGGGGGAGTGGGGGACCTGGAGCATATCCCAGCTGTCATAGGGTGAAAAGTGGGGTAGACCCTGGACAGGTCACAAGTCTGTCAAGGGGCTAACACAGAGAGACAGACAACCATCCACATTCACATACAAACAGCGAAGGCCAAACATGCACAGAGAGAACACTTTTGTTATGTTTTGAGCTAATATCTCAAATTAAAATATGATGATGATCTCTTTATTTTAAAAAAAAGAGCATTTTCGGATTTAATACAAAAAAATGTTTAAAGATCAAAAAGTGAAACCAGATATTACTGATAGCGATCACTTTCACATCAGGAATCACTGCACCTCCCTTTAGTCTTATCACTTGTTGCAGTTAACCTGTGGATGCTTATTACTTCCCCTCTGAATACCAAGGCCACCATAGCAGTTACTTTTTAATTAAGTATTTTGCTATATTAGAGACTTCTGTCTAAACTTCAAACATCTTATTAGAATTTTTCCCTAATGTGCTGTGAGACAAAGAATGAATGCAGCAGTGATTTTTTTTCACCATTTATGTGGAGGCATATACTAGTTTTTGTTCTCCTATGCTGGAGTGTTGCTCTATGACATGGTATTTGAAAAACCCCAGTTTTGTTGACTTATTAATTGCTTGTGTCTTCTAACTGTGCACTGTGGAGATGACACGGCATGCTGTGATATTCTCTTTAGATAGTTATAGTAGTTGCAGTGGGGAGTTGGATGTGGGTGGAGGGGTTCTTCTTCCTTCCTTCTCTCTCTCTCGCTGTCTTCCATCGCACTTCTCCCTCAGCTCATCAGTTCATCAGGCTTCTCCATGGAACACTTAGCCCTGAGCAAAAGCCGTGGGTGGGGGTCTGTAACTTTTGATGAATGAATACATCTCTGACTCACTCCTCTTTTATCTGACTGTTTAATCTTGACTCTCTCTCTCTCCTTCTCCATTTCTTTCTCCATCTCTCATTTGCTCCGTCTCTGAACCTCTTCTTCTTCTCCTTTCTGGCCTCTGCTCCTCACTCAAGACAGTGGTTGCTGATTTAATTGGATTGTGCTGAACTCTAGCTCTCTGTTGCATCTCTTATGATCATCGAGGAGACTCTTTGACTTGGGCTTCCTCTGAAGTTCAGCCTTGTAACACTGTATGAACTTTGCTTTCTGTGAGTGCAATGTCTCAGGTTTTTCCAGGTACACTGTGTAGATGAGCTTATCAATTAGCTTTAAACATATTTTTTTAGTAGATCAGAAAGTAGGTTAGAGTGTAGGCAATCCTTAACATAAAACCAGGGCAACTGATATTAAAGTGTTTACAACAGGTTGAGAGGCTGCAAGGCCAACTGAGAGTTAGTCATCCAGAGACAAACAGGCTATGTCATGGAGCCTTTTCCCACACAGGGCTCACATCCTTGGGCTTGCCCTGTTGCCTCTCTCCTCTCTTCTCCCCTCCCCTCCGCTCTCCTTTCCCCAAAATCCCTGAGCTCGATTGAGGGAGATGATTAAGACATCAAAAGCAGTGCCTCACTGTAGATCAAAACTCAGGGCTGACGGGCGGGAGCCTGATCCCACATAGACTTCCGGTGCATCCCCACAGCCGGAGATTTGCCATTCCCAGCAGCTCTCCTGCTTCACTCCATTAGTATCTTCATGCCAATCGGAGGCTCCCTGGGGTTTAACATGTAGCCAACGATGAGTCAGGGCTGTGCAATCAACCCCGTCCATGAACAGGCAGGTGCTTGAATGGGGAGACACAGCGGTGTGTGTGTTTGGGCATCTGTATAACTGTGTTTGTGTGTCCATATGTTTATCATAGCTCAAGGCCCTTATTCACCCCCACTGTTTTATCATCCCCAACACTGAACAGCAGCAGCCCATCACACTGCCTCTATCCCTTTTCTTTCACTCTCGCTCTCTCCCTCGAGGTGCTTTACTTCATGTGATTCCACGCTCCAGCTTTAGCTCAACTTTGCCACTTGGCAGTCTTGGTAGATTTTTTTTTTCTTTCCCCCCTTCTTGTTTCTCGTTTTTCTCCTGCTGTTAATGTGGTGATAAAGACAACAGAAAATACATACAGGATCATGAGAAGAGACTTTTCACTGCTGGTAAAATGAAGTGCTCATGTTCCATCTCAGCAACGTCAGTGGAAAAGGGTGAAACCATTCAGAAATGGTGAGGACAAATTGCGGAGGAAAAAAAAATTAATAAACATCATTTCCATCCAGGCATAGAAATAATAGGAGGAAATAATTGGAGTCTTTCTATCCAATGGGGGTTTAATAATAATAGTCTAAGTACAAATAAGGAGGTTTATGAAATGAGTTGGTATTTGTTTTTAGCAACGCAGAGATAAAACTGGGGTGAGAACAGAGTGTGCAAATAGTGTTATTATTCCCTTGTAACCTGGCTATTCTAGTAAATTCTTTTCCATGTTCACTGTAATTTGGTGCTGATGTCATGGTAAGTATGCTTCTTGTACAGCCATTAATGCTGGTGGAAAAACACCCGATCCTATGAATAGTCTTTATATCCTTGAGAAATAGAAAAATGTGCATCAACAATCACGCAGTGGCAATCATGGTACCGACTCAAGCAGGCAAATTTACAAGCGACAACATCTGATCGCCGTTGATTAGCCTCCACTTACCAGCTCATTGAAGCTTGTGCCACTCTTCACATTGGCAGCGGAGTTACAGTCATCTGAGCAGACATTTGGTCATACAGTTTTAGCCAGTCAACCAGTGAGTCGGGCCCTGGGGCTAAGCTCATTAAGGCAGGAGAGTCCCCTACTATCCTCCCCTCCCGCTCTGCACCTAAGGGCCAGCCCCCTCCCTGTCAAATCCCTGCCTTTAATTGAGTTCTCACTTCTCTTTATTTTACTGTCAGCATTATTCCTCTCTCATTGTTATCCCCCTCTCCATCCCCTTTCTTGAGCCCATCTCCTCCCTTTCCTTTACTGCTACCGCCACCAACACTCTTTTTTTTTTTTTTGGTATTTCAGAGAGTAAGCACTTTCTCCATATTAAGATGTGAAATTCATTTTGACACTGGGCTGAAAATAGAGTGGAACCGGCAGTATGGCCCTATCTGTTTCTCTCTCACTCAGTCTCTCTTTCTCTCTTCTCCACTCCATACTATGTTTCTTTTTTCTTCTTCCCCCATCTTCAATCCATGAATCCGCACTCCCACCTCACTTTCTTAAATCACCTAGAGAGTATCCTGCATGGTAAGGACCTGTTTGCCCCAATTATATTTTCATAAGGATGGCATTGAAGAAAGGAAATAATTCCTTACACCTCTTTCTCAGGATTTGTGCCTGCTAAGAAGATAGATTATGGAAGAATAATAGCAAAAGAGTGTAAAAGGTGTAAAGTAGAAGATGGAATCCGTAATGTCAGCAGTGTACAACCTATTTATGCACTTTCAAAGTCAGTTGTTTCAGTGAGTCAGCTGGTAATGTTGCAAAACTATGTACTAGCAGATACAGGAGACACAGTAAATATGTGGATTGCATTAAAACGATTGTATGATTACCATATACCTGACCCAGCAAAGTATCCACTTAAAGTGTAATAGAGCTAGCAGAGACATGGAGATGATTAGACTCCCTGTTACAACTGGCCACTAGCCCAGAGCTAATTCACATAGTTGAATAACTGTGTGACTGCACGGCTGGATCGCCTAGACTGCCACTCTCTCCTCGAGATGATATGATGCAACCAGATAAAGAGCAGAATGTGGCTGTATAAATACGCATAATGCACTTGAGCCAAGCAGTGGCGTTTCTTACATGATTTTTCATCATGGCTAAATGTTTGCTTTCCCCGCAGGGACAGTAGCGCAGGGGATCATGACTATAACCGTGTTACCGAGGTGGATTTAAGCCTTAAGGCACGTTGTAGCCCCAAAATCACCTCTCACTCTCGCCGATATACAGTGAATGGACAAGCTTACATATATAGGCATCCACTGTGTGGTGCACACAAGTTCAAGAATAAACATATGTTTGAAAACACTTAAAGGATCTAGAGTCCCTATTCTACATATTTTATTACATTTACATTCACAAAGTCTTGAGCCACTTCTCATTTTGGTCTTGAGCAGTAGTTCTCCATGCTTACTGAAGGTCTTAATGAAATTTTTCTTTGGACATATTGTCTTGAGTCCAGTCCTTGAACCAGCATATTTTTAAGGAATCTGTTTTTGTTAGTTTATTTATTTGTCTGTTTCCCAAAAGGTTGATTCTGTTCATCTGGATGTAGCGTTTTCAGTCGGAGAAATATTTCGTCACTCATTCAAGTGACTCAAGACTGAAGAAGTCACTTGGATGAGTGACAAAACGTGACGAAACGTTCCTCCCACTGAAAATACTACGTCCAGATGAACAGAATCAACCTTTACGGATTTACTTACCAGAATGACTGAGCATGCATCAAGTTATTTGTCTGTTTATTTGTTAAGCCACTTATCTATGATTATGTTGAGCCACTGATCTATGAATGATTTGAGCATAAAAAGGGAACTAACTCTAGGGATGAACCAATTGTGTGTCTACACATAACAGACAACGTCACAAAATAGCAATCAAGATTTTATCCTTAGGCATTTTGTAATTAACAGCCTGTCACAAAAACACATGATTTGTTCCTATTTGTTAAACTGAATCCTTCTCACACACACATTGTCATACATAGAAAGCCTCCTGACTTGTAGCGCCACAAGCCAATTCCTCCAATTTAATTTGTAATCTAATAAATCTAAAAAAGCAATCAGCGACAGCCAATGGCTATTCAACTTAAACCCTTTGCCCTGCCTGACTAGACAGAGATAATTGTCCCTTAATGTGGTCAAGAGGGCAGAGGGGAGAGAGACTGAGAAGAGCAGAGGGCTAGCGCCCATCTTCTTACTTAAAATAGCCCCTAAATGTGGAAGGCTCCAATTATAAGGCCTTCCAAGTTGCAGGGAGGTGGCCAAGGGCTGTTTATATTTGCCAGTGATATTTGGAATGAGGGAACGGAGAGAGTTAGGAAAGGGAGAGGAAACCATGGAGGGAGGGGAAGAGAAAATAAATTACCAAGATGGTCCAGGAAGTGTGAGGCAGGTAATTGCAGTTGACAGTCCAGTCTGCCACATAGTTAATTTGAGCTTGAGCCCAGGTCCCTTCCACTATAGCACACCATACTTATACATAGCACAATCTGTCTGCATAGGTACATGCCCAGACACCATCTCTGTCTCGCTCTCTCTCTTTCTGTCTCTGGCAGTAGAATTATGTCGTCAGCAAGATATGAGTAGCCATGTCTCTTCCAGTCGGTGCACACTCCATGTCCTTATTTTCCCTATAGTTTAATTTTCCACTGAGAAATATTGAATTTTGAGAAGGGTGATAGTGTACCTGTCAGTGATATGGCGTCATCTCTAACTCCCTCTGACAGGTGGACCATTATATCTGCAAGGGAAAATAATCCCTCTCTACTTTAAGAACAGCAAATTTCAACCCTTTGGTTGGGGAAGAGCAGCAAAAGAAGTCCTCTTACCTAAATCTGCTCTGATCGGTTAATGAAAGACATTATTTAGAAAGCTGATTGCTTTTTCAAAGTGAACAATCAGTATGTGTGTTTACCTTCAGTTATTTGAGACTCTATTGTGGTGAACCTGACTGTGGGTATACTCGGATAGAAATGCACGTAGTGAAAATGTGCAAGTTTTCTTTAAGTGCATGGTGATTTTAATCTACTTAAATGAGTTGTAAAATATATCATAACATAACAAATGTGCCATTTTTGTATGGTCTAATCTAATTCTGACTAAAGTTCAAACTCTGTAATCGCAAATTCTTCCAGGTACAAACCTGCCTAATCTAATCTAATCTAGGTTAATAAAACTGAACCTATAATCTAAAAACTCAGACTTATAGTCCACTCACATTACTGTAAAAATAGGATGACAACCCTGTTGCGACTAGGAAAGAATCAGTGGTTGTCCAGTGATTGAATTTAAGTGACTTCGGTGACTGACTGAAAGTAGTGAAACACTCCAATTCTGGGCTAGCACTTTCACGAGACAGTTGCACTGGTCACCTGGTGGGAGGCAACCTATCTCCAAACAGTTACAGTCTAACTCAGACAGATTTGCAAATAATTGCTGTCATATTTGTAAACAGACAGATTGCTATCACTCTGAGTTAGTCTATGCCAGTTAGCGAACCTTGCAACAGTGAGCAAGTTTGCCAAGGGCCTTTGTCATTTTGCGGTCACCCTCCTGCAACAACTATGTCACTTTTTCTGCAGGAATTTCTGAATTTCTCTTTCAAATCAGTGAGGTTCTGTCTGGACTCCCAATGCAAACAGTGAAAGTGTGTATAGAAAACAACAGATTTGAATCAGACAGCAACAGATTTGCAGCTTTCACCAGTTTATTACGAATAATTGCTGTATTATCAAAATAGATTGCATGCAGTTGCCAGCCTGATCCCATTTGGTTGCAAGCTGATAGCAGACTGACTCTATGACTGCATGTATGTATGTATGTACCAAAGTTGCTTTGAAGACAACAACTTCAAGTGGTCGCAGAGCACCTGGTCTCCTGTCCAGAAGAATTTCAAAGCTAATAATCAGCTAATCAGCTAATAACTCAATATACACCATCAATGTGTCACACACAAATGTTAAAAACTACATTTTATGTTTAGTGAGACAAAAATGTAGTTATGTTTTTATGAACCAAGCTAATAATCATATTGATGACATCTGCTCAAACTTGGTCCAGTTGGAGATTGAGCTCAAACCAATCCTAATTTCACTGTGCTGTCCTCACTGTTAAGGTTGGGTATGCCCAATGGCCCCATAGTCTACAGTACCATGGATGACATCAACCCCTCTGGTCCCACATCCCTGCAACCACTTGACATTTCTATCGACATTTCCCACGGTGCTCTCACATTAAAGGGCGTGACATTTCATTTGCACACGATGTTGATTAAAATACACCCTTATGGTCTCAAGAAAAAAAGGGGGGTGCGGGCCCTTTTTGTACCCTCTTCTTTGGGAAATTGCGAAAAGATTATGGAATAAATAGAAGATCAGCTGTCTAAAGGAATAATGAAAAGGTTGTGCTGATGTTCTCTACAGATTTCAAGATGTGAAATTGTAACACTTTTAATGCGTTACTTAAAATGTTGTGTTTAGAGAAGAGATAGTCAACAACGAAAGAATTCAGGTTTTTGAAGTTCATTGAGACGCATTTCATTTCAGTGGTTTGTTTCAGGCCTGTGAGGTTTTGACAGCATTCCTCTTTGCAATGCCTCTTAATGCAAATAAAACCTGATTTGAATCAAGCTGAATTCAGCCGGAGTCCATCAGTGGCAGGTCATATTTACGTCTGTGTCAGGCCACCTGCATTGTGCTGTTGTCTCCTGATGTGTTAGCCCCAGCTGGACTTGTATGATCTGACTCCAGGCCAGGTCTCACCTGCCAGCTCCTATCGGGTCCTCCACTTGTGTACTGGCCTGGGGCCTGTCACTGATGGGCAGCCTGCCGTCCACTCTAAACGGCTGGTTTCCAAAGACATTCACTGATGTCTGCTCTCCTCTGCCTGAAACGGCTTCTGACAAGACACTGAGATGTTTATTTCCATATTCTGTTCATGTTTCGTCTTTGTCTGTTCTATGCTTGACTTAAACTTTAAGTTGTTAATTGTTTGATATTTAGAAGATGTGCGTGGAAATGTATGAATGTCAGAATTAACTTCAGGATTTTGCAGTTGTGTCGTATCTGACAACGTTTCGTTGTGGGATTAGTCTGTGTAACCTGTGTTTCATTTTCCAACTGTTAAAGGATCATTACATGTATAACTCAATTATATTAAATTAGCTTAAAGGGAAATATATAGCTATGAAATAGGCATTTATGGTATACCTTTATCCCCAAGAAGCCAATAGCAATCCAGAAAATGTAACATACTAATCTAATTAAAAGCAGTTGATATGATACCCAGTGACCGCTCAGTTGTTAAACTAGGAGAGGTGGGGGGGTTAATCATAGCCTGTGAGCAGTTTCGTATAATAGAACCATAATATGATAATTAGTTCACTTTTAGCCAAACTTATCTGTGTCAATAAAATATATGGCCAATCAGGCAGCATCTCTTGGCCTGATCCACTAGCACTAGACAAAACATCCTCTATTCACAAATCATGTAGCCCTGCGTTAATGGCAGTAACATGTAAAGGCATGGCAATAATGAGAGTCTAGTATTGCTACAAGGTGTTAGGACCCTATTATGCCTTACAGATAAGCTAATTTGGCAACTATTATGAGCAGGTTGCCCTTCCACCTTGATAGTATTTCTGTAATTACTGTAGTGACAGCATCATCCCACATGGTTACCCTATTATAGGGCAGGAGATTGTGTTTAAGTGATTCGGTTTATTAGTGTACCTTATGTCATAAGCAAATTCAGGAAAAAAAAACAACTTCTTGTGATCTTCACCTGCATAAAAAAAGGTTTAAGTAGAGAATTTGATTGCAGAACCTTTTATTCTGCCCCTCTAATGAACTGTCCCATTTTGTAGCAAACTGCTCCATCATTTTCAGAAAGGTATTTATTCTGGCAGTAGTTCACACCAGCAGCAGACTATAGTTACAGAGCAGCTATAGTCTGCCATCAAGCTATGGAGATGACAGTTATATCATCAACTCTATCAGCTCTCCTCAGTGAAACAGTTTGCAGTGTCTACAGGGGCACACACAAACAAACAGTTTTCCTAATATTCCTTTTGCAAGCAGACAGACTGTGAGGGTCCCTTCTAGCTATCCTAGCTCAAGGGGAGGGCAGCATGCCCGCAGAGAAATGTATATATAGAGAAGGAGAGAAAATGAATATAGGAAAGGAGGAGGAGAGAGAGACTTATCAAGTAAAAGAGAGGGACAAAAAGACAAAAGGGGGAGAGAGACGAGAAGTGACCCTAAATTGGGAATCTATTACTGAGGCATAGGTGCAGCAGCCCCTCTCTGTCTCCCGTAAACACACAGAAATGTGTTCAACTGCAAGGGCTTTATAAGTTTCCCCTTCTCCAGAGTAATGTGCTTTGAATGGCTGGTAAAATGGGACTGGGAGAATTTCATTCCCGCTGCCTCCCCAGGCGACTCACCTTTGGCCCAGCAATGATATGAGCCCTTTTCTATTTTTTCCACTTTTACTCTCCCTCGTTCCCTCTTTCCATCTACCCGACTGATGGAGAGGAGGAGAAATAAATGGAGAGCAGCAGCACAGCAGGGGCTGGAGGTATGGGAGTATAGACAGAGGCACAAGTGGAGGAAGATTGGGATACAGGGCTTATTTATTTAGTGGAATGAGGCAGGTGCCTTATCCACAGCTCAGATTAGCTCATCTGTTTATGCTAAATGCCACACCATGGGAAGCACGGTCATGTCACAGGAAGTACAGAAACCCATTTTTCTCACTGTATGCTGCTCCCACCAATTGCTGGATCTGTTCTGTTCACCTGTCAGACCTTTACTGGGATTGGTGTATCAGATATACTCAGATTATTGGCTTCTGATATCACTTAGCTATGTAAAACAGGTAGTTTAGCTTGCTGATGTCTACTTCTTATTTTACTTTATTTAAGTACATGTTATAATATTTTTTTTTCTTCCCTGTGACTAAGATAATGATTACCCCTCCTCCGGCTGTTAATATGTGGGTTATTGTACATTTATAAGTTGACTGAATGAAAATGTGATCCAGTCCTGTTTGGCCCCCGTACAGACAGTCATGAAGCGCTGGATGGGTCTTTTAGTGTCCACTTAGACATGACCAATTGAGTTTAAAGGGTGATAACACTATAGACAGGTGATATATCAAGGGAAAAACTTAAATCCTTTACTCATACAGTAAAGCTATCCAGTGGCTCAGGGGCATTATTGTGAGGCATTTTTCTGGCATAGTGTGCCTTTAAAGGGGAGGGTGACTACACATCATTATAAAGGTTTTCTGAGTGATCACCTTACCCTATCATGGGAGAGATCGGTTTCAGGAGAAAACATCTTTGGAAGACTATACTTTCCAGAGACTTTGACACAATAATATCTGTACCTTTAGTATACGTTTTTAAAATAAATATTTGGGCAATCCTTCTGACCTTCTGACCATCTTGATTGTTTTAAAAGCCACTGTGGTTGTGTGTAAAGGTAACAATGACTGTGTAACTGTCCGATCATTAATACATGTTTATATGACTTTAGAGGAGTCAATATAACATTTTATTTACAGTATTTTGTACAGTATATTTATCAGTACATTTATATTATGTTTTAATACTTTGTGTGATTTTTTATTGTCATTATAGTCATCTTTAAATGACATTTTTAATTCTCCTACACATAAAATCATAAAAATTACTGCAGCTATAATGATATTTGTCACAGTTTCGAAGAACCAGTCTTATTTACAGTTTACGTTGAGTCCCAAAGTAAAACCTAAATATTGGTAGAAGCTAAATTCAGCAGAATAGAAAGAACAGTGTAGTGTGCTTTTGGAGGATCAAAAGTCAAATAACAAAATTTAATTTAGAAGCCTTTGGTTCATGTGTGGGACTATAGGGTGCAAGGAGGGCCTGAAGTTAATAGCAAAGACTGGGGTGTGTGCTTATTATTGTTTTCATTTTCAACTACTGTTTAGCCAGTACAGTGGTTAGCACTGTCACCTCTCAGCAAGAAGCTTCTGGGTTCAAATCCTCCGCCCTGGGTCCTGTGGAGTCTATATGTTCTCTCTGTGCTTGCATAACTTCCTCCCATAGTCCGTGTTTGTTGGGTCAAGGGTTAATTCTAAATTTTCCTTAAGCATGAATGCAAGATTGAATGGTTGTCTGTCTCTCCCTGTGATAGACAACCATTCAGTATACTTTCACCCCATGATAGCTGGAATGCTACGATAGGCTCCAACCCTCCCCTGTGAACATAAATTGTATAAGTGGTTAAGAAATGCATGGATGGGTAGATTTACTGTTTGGTAGGTAAAAATCAGTCTTTCAAAACATGTACTGCATGTGTGAGGGGCTTTCTGGCAGAAAGCCCCGAAGGCAATCTTTTCCCATATGTAACAAGCTTGCTCTATATTTTCTTGGTTATCTGTTTGAGAAGTCCTGTCCTATCAACAAACATTTTACATGTACTTATTCATGTGACCTCAAGGCAAATGCAAACATTGACTATTGGAAGTGTTTTTAATGACAACTGCCACTTGTCTTGTGAGGTTGGGCTGCTTGTTGAGGTAGAAAAGCTATTGTCAAACAAAATGAGCTTGATGAAATGAAAGCCAAAGAAGCAAAGAAATATTATTTCTTTAAGTTGTGAATTTGATCATAGGTCATATTCTCCTTCACTAGTTCTGGACACATTCATTACCACATGATGTTTCCACTGCTGCACACAATGAAAAGAGCGTGCCCAAGCCTCAACCTTTCACCTCTTTGGCCTCATGCGGAAAATCGTCCTGATAAGACATGTAATAGCTGAAGCATTACTGCAAATGTGTGTCTTTCTGTATATACCTTGTGGATAGCATGTGAGAGGGTCATAACCTCCCCGCATGTGTGGCTCCCACCCACGTCTTCTTTCCCTCACCTTTTTCAATTCACTGAGCTGTGAGGCAGACGCTGGGTGTGCTGTTTTTCTGCCATTAGAAGATGCTAGCTAATGCCTCGGTGATGGCACCACTCACTTCTCCAGTGGCGAAAGTAAATGGAGCAGCCTTTCACAAACAATAAATCCCTGAGGGTCTCTTTCTTTCTTTTCTCCCCCCTCACCTCTGAGCACTGGCTTTTCATTTGTTTTATTTACATAGCCGCCTTTATGAGCTTTCATCAGCAGGTCTGCTTATATATGAAACTAATGGCTTCTCAGAGCTGTAATTTGAAAGCGTGCGTGTGTTTGTGTGTGTTTGTTGGTGTGCGTGTGTGCATCCATCCATATATTTTATGT
Organism: Haplochromis burtoni; assembly: GCF_018398535.1. Taxonomy (NCBI): domain Eukaryota; kingdom Metazoa; phylum Chordata; class Actinopteri; order Cichliformes; family Cichlidae; genus Haplochromis; species Haplochromis burtoni. The sequence goes on along the minus strand of NW_024582424.1, from coordinate 651,397 downwards.
TGGTATTTCCACCCATGGATTTGCGTGTGTGTGTGTGTGCGTGCGTTGTCCTCTGTCTTGTGCTTTTGCTCCAGTATATTCCTTTTCTTCTCCTGCCACTTTCCCTTGTTTCTGAACCTCTCTCTCCTGCGCTGTCTGTGCCTCAATATTTCATAATCCCGTTTCTTGTTGTTTATCCATCATCCATAATTTTTGGGAGAAGGTCTTCTACTTAATACTTTTGTTCAGCACAATTTTCTGTGTGCGTGATTATGTCCAAATACAGGCCTGTATGTTTTAGTTATTCCACATGTGCAACTAACTTCTGTATGTTTCATGGGATATCCGCTTTTCATGTTTTGTGCTTTAACAGCAGTAAACTCAGCAAGCAACTCCGAAATAAACAGACACATTTATGTTGTGGGAAAAATAACACTTCCAGCACCTCTGCTTCCATCCTCTGCCTGTTTAACACCCTCCGCACCCCCCTCGGGCTAAACAGAAATGGGTCCAGCTTAGGGCCATAATTGGTCTTGATCCTTAGGCTGCAGGCATATTCCAGCGGTGGGTCTGGATGGGGTGCTTGTTATGTGTGAAAAGGTGGCAGGGGAATGCCTGGCCAGTAATTAACAGTGTGCAGGGGACTGTGGAGGAGGAAATTTAAAAGTGAATGGGGGAGGCCAGTTCATTCTGTGGCCCTGTTCTGCCTCTCTCTCCGCCTCCTCTGTTTCTCATCTATTCAGCCTTGCCTGTTATTGGAGCTGATGGGTTTATAGAGATTTTCACACTTTTTGGAAGTTGAGCTGGCATTGTGAATTTGTTTTCGCTTGCCCCCTCGTTTCTCGCCCCTTTGCCCCAGCTCACCGCACACAAACATGCACCCGTGTCATTCCGTTTCTCCACTGCTCACTTTCTCAGTTCCACTTTTACACATTTTTTTTCTAATCTTTTGAAATATTCATACCATGTGTGCAGCCTACCTGTTCACGTAGTAGAGTTGATCACAAAGTCTTGGATATTCTGTGCACTGCAAAAGAAGTGTGGAAAAGTAACAGAAAAATTTGCTCATCAGCAAATTACTCTCTAAATTGAAAGTCTTTCTGTGAATAACAAAGCATATCTTCTCTCGTGTCTCTCATCTCCTGGCCCACATTATTCATTGGTATCACTGAGGCACTTTATCAGGACCCATTTTTACGTGTTACCTCTAACAGATTGGAAGACTCACTCAGCCGTGCACTTAGTTGCTCTCTGAAAAGCTAAGTCTCCATCTTGTGTAGATTATGTCTAACGCAGTGTTCCCCATGGCTGGGCTGTCTAAACAAAGCCAAGAGCTGAGTATACTGTGAGGCAGAATGCGTACATATCGTAAAACCATTGTGGAATGATGGATGTAATACAGTTAGGGTACAAACAAGTCTGTGTATTTTGTGACCCTTCATGTAAAGTAAGCTTATTTTCATTTTTCAAAAGTTGCTGAGTGATAACTGGAGAGCTCTCAACGCATATGTTGTCTATAGCAGGCCATAAACAAGAGCAACACACTATTGGAGAAAGTGTGACACATAGATAAACACTTTCTCCACACATATACATGTTTCTGTATTCCTCACTTGCCCACGAACAAATTCCATCCTTTAAAAACACAATAGGATTTATTGGCACAAAAGCTTATAGACTAAACTCCCAGAACAATGCATTTCAAGACAGTTAAATATCAATATATTATTTATTATGTTTCTCTAGGGTTACAGTATTCAGGGAAATGATTTTTCAGATTTCAGCATTTTCAGACCTGAAAGTGTGACCCAGGTGAATCATACAGATACATTTTTTTTGTCTGCAGGGTGAAATGAAATTAGCCCTCCTATTTTCTATAGGCTCTATAGGGTTTTTTTTCCCATTACAAGTAAACATGAAGACGTGTGGGATAATAGACAGCTATGCTGTGCTCATGGTAACAGAAGGATGGACAAGCTTACTGCAAATTGTAGACGATGCCTCTTAATGTTCTGAAAGTGTGAATTTTAAACCCAAGCCTAACCAATTAGTTTCACAGATCAGAGTAAATTAGCAGTAACAGAAAATTAAAACAAAAAAAAAGTGAAATCAAAGTCTTCGACACCTGTTTGAGTCCTGTCGTTGATTGATTAGGATAACTGGGGAGTGAGATTGCATTGGTTTATGGTATTAATAAACAAAAAGATGAGCAATAAGTACTTTTTTTAAACTGTGATTTTTGTTGCAGAGCCATCTTTAGAACATATTAGAAACGCACACTGAAAAAAAGCATTGCTGCCAAGGTAATAATCCTTTGTTATAATATGAAAAATATAGATTATGGCTCATCTTTATAGACTGGATAAAACATGGGATTAAAAATGCGTTCCTCCTGAAATAATCTTTTTTATTATTGTTGAATTTGGGAGCGTGTTTATGCGTCAGTAACAATAACAGTACAATCAACGCTGTGGTGTGTCTTGGAAATAAACCTGCAGTCAACATGCCAGTGAATGAAAATATAAAATAAGGTCAAATGATTGTTAATTACAAAAGTTCTAATTAGAATTAAGAATAGTTTGAAATATTAATACCTACTTAAAGACTTGGCTAGGACACACAAGAGGCCTAATTTTCATTCACAGTAATTCACTACATGTTTACAAACAGATAGGCGTATTATATGTGTTATTTGAATATGCGGCAATTAAAATGAGTGTACTATTATGGATTGGGTGCATTAGAACGTAACAGCAATTTTGGGCTTTGGCTTCTAAATGTTTCCTCTGATGCCCCTGGGCCTCTTCAGCTGGCTACTGCATGTACTTGTGGAAAGCCCAGTACAAAAAAAGACAGCTGGGGAGAGTGTTGCACAGTGTAACACAATGTTCACACACCCATATTGGTCATACAGCTCCTTTAATAGAGCACTCAATGTCCAAGATCTGTACGGTGGAATAAAATGCATTTTCCAATGTATTTTGTACTCTTGTGCTGAACTTAGAAAGTGAGCTGAATATATGTCATTTTGGCTTCTGTTTTAATTTTTTACCTTTACCTAAAGCCAAACTTTGGTGAACTTTGAATAAGATATAAAAAAAAAAATAGGATTGCTGTATGCTTCTCCCTCAGCATACACTGGTGCGTTAGTTTGCCAGGGATTCAGCAAGCTCTCTCTACTCTTCTCTAGCCAGGCCAGGTCCAGACTAAACATGTTCGTTTGGGAAGCTTGTTTACAGTGTTTAGGTAGACGGACACACAGGAAGTGTGTTAAGCGATTAGAAATTCCCTGACAGGCCCAAAGATAAATGGATGCCTTGCTAAATGAAGGAAGGAGAGACTTCAAATGAGCTGACGCAGTGAAGCGACTTTTATGTTTCTCGAAACACTTCAAAAAGTGTACGTGTGTATAAAATGAGATTGTGTGTGGGATAGAAAGAGAGAGCATTTTTAAGTATGTCTTTTCATGTGCAAGCATGTCCCTGTCTGTGTGTGGTTCTTGGGGTAACAGGTGGGGGGTATGCAATGTCCTGGTTAACAAGAGTGTTATTGTGTTGTTCTGTCCTGCATGACTGACTGTCAGCTGTGCGGGGTCATCCTTCTTCCCCCTTAAACCCGGAACACTAGCACGGCAGCTACGCATGCCCGCACACACATAACGCACACACTTTTGAGACACACATACGGAGGTAAGGACCCACCCAGTCATGCACACAAACAGGTTCTGCTATGCATCAGTTGGTGGCCTGTAATTCAATTGAGACTTGATCAGTGATATTTCCGATTTGGTGGCCCGATGCACCCCAGTGAAGAGGCATCTGCTCTCTTTTTCCCCTGCCACAGAGCTGTTCAAGGCTGCAGGCAGCACGAGACATGGCTTGAGAGGTTCACACATACACAAACAGAAACCCCTCCCTACTCCATGTATCCATAGCTTTCCTGTGTCACTCATACACAGTGCCTCAAGGCACTTTTGCAGTTCTGTTACACTACTCAACAACAATACGCCCTCAAACGCTTGGCTGTTTACTTTTCTGAAAGAGTTAAAGTCTCTCACTTAAAGGATTACCTTTCGCCTCCCTGGACACTCTGACCTCACTTCAGCAGCATATACACATTTCCAGACAGGCCTACACATATGCACATCCGGAGACACCTAAACACATGAATGAACATACACCTCCCACACACACAAAGACAAGGGATGAAAAAAGCATTGCAGAAGTAGTAGAAGTAGCCAAGTGATGATAATGGCCTTTGTCCCAGCTCTACCTTTTCAACAGGGCAATAAAGATCTGTCAGGAACCTATAAGCACAGCATCCCCCTGCTCAGTTCCTCATTATTTAACCAAAATATACATAAACTTCAGTATTTTTGTTGTTTTTACTGTCTTAAATGTTGATCATTCTTCCTTTTTTTCCATGAAACATCTACATCTACAACTGCATTTTCCAAACTTCTTTTCTTCTGCATTGTGATCTTAAGTACTTGTGGTAACACAGGGAGTGGAGTCGTACTTCTCTTCGACTCTCTGTGCACTGAAGTGGAACTCAAGTGGTTTGACAATCTCCACCTTCCTTACAAAGCACCCCTTCTGGGTGGGGCGGGGCGGCCTAAGCACAGAGGCGGGAATCGAGGGTCATAACTGATGGTCTTGTTTACATACAGGTTAATTGTTGCCTTGTGCTATGCTTTTTATGGCACTCTGACTCTGCGTGAATCAAGTTCTAAGCAATGGGTAAAAAGAGGAGTTATGAGGGAGTGAGAAGGACAACCATATCAGCAGCAAGTCCCCTTTGACTGCGAGCATCCGTATGTTTGCTAGTTTGCACTGGCAGGTGTGTGCTTTGTGTCCACTGACACAATCACGCAGCCAGCTCTGTGTTTTTTTTTTATTTCCCGCTGCAGGAGCGAGGCCAGTATTGTTTTCATCTGTGTGTGTGTATGCCTGTGTCATTGTTGCAACCTGTTGCACACCTCAAACTCTTGATGCATGCTCAGTCATCTTTTGGGGTACCTCAAAAAAGTACATAGCATAATTAAATAGTTTGAAGAATAACCTTTGCCAGCAAAAGCTTAAAGTAATAATTTTCTGTATGACTTTTTCAGTCTTTCACATGGTTGTGGAGGAATTTTGTCCCACTCTTCTTTAGAACAGTGCTTCAATTCATTGAGGTTTGTGGGCATTTCTTTTTATCCACAGCTCTCTTAAGGTCTAGCCACAGCATTTCAATCAGGCTGAGGTCTGGTCTTTGACTGGGCCATTGCAATACCTTGATTCTTTTCTTTTTTTAGCCATTCTGCTGTAGACTTGCTGGTGAGATTGGGTTCATTGCTCTGCTCCATGACTCAGTTTTGGCCAAGCTTTAGCTGTTGGACAAATGACCTCAGATTTAACTCTACTGTACTCTTGTATACAGAAGAGTTTATGCTCGACTCACTGACTGCAAGGGTTCTGTAGCTGCAAAACAAATCCAAATCATCACCCCTCCACCACTGTGCTTGACACTTGGTAGGTGGACGTGTTTGTGCTGATATGCTGTGTTTGGTTTTTGCCAAATGTGTCACAGGAACTTTAAGGCTTGGCATGCTAACTGAGACCTGGAGAGTAAGAGATGTAGCACTTTTTTGCATTTTTTCCGAGTATCAGGGCGAGCACACACCTGAGTGCTTCAGACCAGCAAACTATCAAAACTTCTGTTTTTATAAGAGTGCTCACTTTTGCTGGTGGTCAGTTAATTAATTACTTCCTTAATTCCTATGAAAGTAGTAAGGGTGGACACTTTCTTTTTGCATGACAGTATATATCTGTCTGATTGTCTACGAGTGAGTGTACATTTAAGAAACTTCACAAGTTTGAAGGTCAGCTGTGAAGTAGGACATGGTCTGACCCACAAGTACGGAGTAAATAGTACTGGAAGTAAGGTAACCAAAGTACAAAAGACCAAAGTTTTAATTTTCAGTTATTAGATTTCTAACTCCCCCTATTTGAGGTATCTATAAATATATACCTTCAAAGCCCAAATCTCCCACCGTGTGCTCCTGCAGGGGGATGGTTTAACAATTTCTTTCTTGTATGAGCTACATGTATGTCTGCATTATTGTCTCTCTGTCACTGAGCTTTAACTGTTATCTCTTCATATAGCCTCTTGTGTCGTGGATGAACAAAAGCCACATAAAGGTCTGGAGGATTCAGTGTGATGCTCTCCAGCACGCTCTTAATTATGGCTCTCAAGGCAGGAAATGCCGAGCTTATGGGGGTATCAGGTCCTTCACTGTGACACAGTGATGACTGGTTTGATGTAATCCACCTCCCTGGATAAACATTCTGCAAGGATTGGACCACTTTGCACATCTATTTGTAGTCACATTGGGGTGGCTAGAATGGTGGATGAATATATACACACATTTTCAATGAGAACAGCAAGCAAAACAGTTATTGTAGTCGACTTGTTTTCCATTTTATTTATACTGGTAGTATGTATTCTGTTTAGCATTTCCAATACATTTGCTGGCATATTATGACATACATGGTTACTTTGAGTACTCGCTTGCATAAAGTCCCTCACTCACACCTTGGAGCCACCCTAAATTAACATAATGTCATGCCTGCCCCTTGGAGAATGCAGTAGACAGCTGAGTGCTGGAGCTTATGAGAAAGCTCAGTTGTCAAAAGGGAAGAATTTACATGAAGACGCCGCTTCCAGTTTATGTGCTATGCATGACTCCCACATGCCAGCTATTGCACATGGTATGTGCATGTATGTAATGTGGGGTCGTGTGAGTTGTGGTGGGGGGACTTACATGTTTACATATGCTACTTTGAGTGAGGTGTTTATGACTTTGTTCTTTCCAACTGCTGTGTTATATTTGTGCATCTGTTGCGTATCTGAGCACTTTCATAGTGCCTCTTTAAGTGAGGATGTGTCTGTGAAACAAAGAAGACAAAAGGCTGCCAAAGAAAGCCCACAAGGACTCAACAATCTGTTTGATGTTTCTTTTTTGACCTTGCAAAGTGTGTGAACTCCCAGAGTTCTCCAACAACCGTATGGGAAAACATTGTAGTGACAAATACTTTTCACATGATGGTATTTGCCAGGTAGGTTAACTATTTCACTGTCATCTTTAGAGGTCACTGCCTGGACTGTGTAAGACACCTCCACCTCCTTCTCTGCCTTTCTTCCACTTTCTTGTCACAAAGAGTAATTTTAAACTAACATACCATATATATGGCCAACATATAAACCCATTGTTGCACTTGGGAAAAGATTCACATATTTGCATTGATATTATATGTAAGTTCAAGGGTTAAAGAAAACTTCAGGACTGGGATTGATTCAGCTGATGAAGAGTCAGTTATTGCTTCATAGTTCACAAATTACTGCCAGTACTTGCTTTTAAAAGAAAAGTCCTCAGAAATATGTTCAAACATCGCTATAAGTGATGTGTTTTGTTCCAGCTTCACTTATTTTCCAAGAGTTGTGTGAAATAGCATTACCCTGTAGCACTGAAGTATGGTATGTGGCAAGCCAGCCCAATAACAAAGAACGCATGCACCCATGCATACGCACACATAATCGCGCACATAGTCGCACATGCTCACACAGTGTGTCAGCAGGTTATACTGTGAATGACTTGAAGTGCTGTGTAAGACATACATTTGCACATAAACAGCTACTAATAAAGAAGCCAATAAATACTGTGCACCTTCTCAGATATTCAGGTATGCAGCATGCATTCAGAAAGTGAACAGAAATGTGTGAACTGAACCTGTAGAGAAATATTAAAAGCTAAATTCTATGCTGTGTGTATAAATGCATTTTTCTTTCTTCTTGATTCAGTTGTGTATTTTAGCATTAAAGCAACCTTTCCATGTACAAACAGGATTCATATTATTCTGTTTGTTGAAGCCTGGACTCTTTTTTTTTCAGTCCTTGGCTGTTGGGTTTTTGTGTGTGTATAAGTGTAAGTGTACTTATAACATCCATTTACAGTGCCACACGATAGGAAATCTTCCGCAACCCAATCTGCATGTCTCAAACCATGAAGGTGGAATTTTATCCTGTAAAGGGTGCACTAAATATTAGTAATCGGCTGAATCAGAATCCACCTTTTGTATTCAATGAGTCACTCGGCAAACTTGTCCACCTCAGTTTTACCCAATGACTCAACTTCCCATCTCGCTCTGTGACTCTGTGTCGCTTACCCTTGCTTTCACCCAGCTTTTCCAACCATACCTCCCTTCAGACACAAGTCCATTTCCGCTCTCTTCCCCACTCAACAAATATGTTCTTTGGAGCCCTTCCCAGAATACTTTGGCATGCACCCATGCCCACTCCCAATCTGCTCTCTTGCTTGAAACAGATCCAGAGGACAGCAGTAAGGGGGCAGTAAGGGTGCCAGGGGGTACACCCATATAGTTATTGGGAAATCAGGATGCGGCTTTCCTGTGGGGAAAGAAAAAGAGATGATGGAGGACAAGAAAGAGGAGTGAGACTTACCTGTTGACCTATTCCATGTAACATGAATTTGATGTTTGGACGTGGTTTACTTTCACCGAGAAGGCTTCGCGAAGCAGGCCCCTGCCTAAAAATATTCTCGTTCTCTTTGATGGAAACTGTGACTCTGCCTAATGAGCGCTGTAAAGTTATGAACAAGTGATGAGAGGCTGGACTAGAGAGAGATGAGAGATAGATGGGAAGGGGGTGAGAGAGGGATGGGAGACAGATGGGTGGTGGGGGGTATATAAGTAGAGGGTGAGACAGGGGAGGAGTAATGGGGTGAAGATAGGACATTACGGGTCAGCGTGTGACACATCTGGGTTAAACAAGTCTTCAGTATTCGTGAAGCCACAAATGATATTCCCAAAAACGCAGTGTATTTCGAGTCAGGGGACATTATGTCTGATTGTTTAAGCTGAAGCATACTGTTTCCCATGCCCTAACAAAAAACATACGTTTTAGAAGCGGAGCATTTGCAACCAGAGTAGGCAAAAATTCAGCATGCTGTATCTGTTCCACTTCCTTCCAGATATGCCGCTTTAGTGTATTATACTTCAGAGAAGGACTTAACAGAGAAGCCTCTGTTGCTGACTTGTACTACTTTTTGCCTAAAGAATCATTTTATAAGAAGTTTCTGTATGAACTTTGACATCTTTCCCAAACCACAAACTTGCATTTTCTGCTAATTACTAGCACACTGTGTTGTTTCATCAATGCCTTTCTCGACAAACTCTCTTTGTGTACCTTACTTCATATTTCATCCCACTCCTGTTTCGTCAGAACCCTGTTTGTCGTCTCATCTTTCTAACTCACCACTTCAGAGCTGCTCACTAAGGCTTGAGCAATCTCCCAGTAATGGTGTTTTTAAGTGTCCTGTTTGTATAGAGGGTCTATGGAGAGAGGGCCTGTGAAAGAGCCAATGACTAAGTGGGGCTTGTTACAGTGACTGAGCTCATATGCAGAGCCCAGTCATCCACTGGGGGACTGGCTGCTACTGTAGTCTGGCTGTGGTCTCTGAGCTATCACCAGCCAACACAGTTTTAGCAGTCCACTGTAATGCGACACTTGGGGATTTTACAAAGTGTGACGGCTATGCGTACTTGTACCTTGTGTGCTATGTTGTAGTTAATGTTTTTTTTTAATGTAGGTCTGCATTTCCCATAAGCACAGGTTCCTTTGTGTCCATTTCTGTGTGTGTGTGTGTGTGTGTGTGTGTGAGAGAGAGAGAGAGAGAGAGAGCAGAATAGCAGACAAATTTGTGTCTTCATGTGTATCGGGTGAGTGTACACACAGTTGCAGATGCATAATAATCATCTTTTCTCTGATTTCATTGTTGCTACAATAAGTCTTTCTGAGTGCCCCTAAAGAATTGCTAGACATCTCCCTTCATGTCTGCTTTAGATTTCTTTTCATGGTTTCTTTCAAATTTTAGTGAAGTTATTTGCTTTTACTTGGCCATTGATAAAAGCCAAGTGACTTTGATGCTGGGGGAGAGGAACCTATGGCAATGAGCCTTGATGAGACAGCCAGCCGGCCATCCAGCCAGGTTTTCATTAGATGAATGCTGTGTGGGACTCTAGCCAGGTAAGATGGGCGCCAACATACTGGAGCCAACCAATATAGTTATAGCAAGGTGCTCTGTATTTCACTTCCTCTATGTCACTGACCGTCTTTGTGGAAGTCAGTGTCTGTCTCTCCATTGCCGTCTCTCTGTATAACCTGTGTTGCTTGAACAGCTTCCATGCTCTTTGCAAATCAACACACCCAGCGCAGTGATTTCCATAAAGATGTCTTGGCCGAGCTTTGTTTAAGAATAGGTCGACTGAAATAGGAAGGTTAGTGGTAAATGTCAAAGAAAGATCAAAGAGGATGGGGAACATGGAGAAAAACAGAATGAAATACAGGCATAAAAACAGGAATATCAGCAAAAACGTGCTATGAAAATATTTGAACATTTAAAAGGTTCATGACTAAATTGATGCAGTTGAGCTACTTTCATTATTTTTGCATCTATTTAGAACATGGCATGTATTTTCTGGTATTTCAATACAGCATACAGTGTCCACATTATGTAATTCACTGCACACTCACATATAAATATTGGGTCTTGCATTATACTGTATAATAATACAGTATAATGCAAGACCCAATATTTATACTTCCTGGAGTGTCAGTAGAAAAGAAGATGCAGTATATTATGTGTTTCTCACAGAGAAAAGCACATTAAATAGTAGAGCTCTACATCAAGCATCTAAATGAAAAATTAAAAAAAACAAATCTTTTGTTTCTTGTCTAAACAGTGTCACAAGCGAAGGTCAGTGGGCACTGAAGAGTGTGTGAGGGGCAGCTGTGTGTGCATTTCCAGGGCCAGTCTTTTACTGATGGTCAATTTTGCCCCCATACCATGCAGGATGCCCTGGATTCCCACAGATAATAATAGCTGCCAAGAGTGGTGTTGAAGAGTACAGCTGTGGCACGACTTCTCTGCTCTGCCTAGTGACAACACATCATTTCAAATGACACCTTGACCTTCTGCACCCAGTCCACTTTTTCACAGAGACATTACATTTGTGTGAAAATACAACAAGTATATGTAGTGTTAATGTTAATAAATAGGTGGTATTTATTGACGGGGTGAGATGTTGGAAAACGGGAGTCATTTGCAGGTCACTTTTGACTCAGCAGTCACCTCATCAAACATTTCCCTGCTGTTCCATTGCTTCTCTTGTCTCTCCACATTTCACTTGAAGAATTTATGATCCCAAAAACAGAAAGACCCACACACAGAAGCCTCTGTTCACTCATTTGATTTCTACTTTTGCATTTAGTATGCATGGGTCAGTTGTTCAAACATTTACTGTACTCAGTATCTGCAAGTCTACAGGTGTTAGGAGAAGTGAGCGGGCCCATTTGTGTGGATCAGTGTATTCATACATGGCATGGCAAATCCTCTCAGTGATTGTTTTAACTTCTGAGAGCCTGCGTGTGTGTGCACACGATGCGACAGATAGCTTATATCTATCGGGGTGTTAAGCTGATTAGTGTGAACTGTGGCCAGGTTCATTTGCATACGTTTCTTATCTCATTAGATTAGTATCAGCCTCTGTCACCATGCAAGGCCTCGGCTGGGATGTCTTCCTACTTCGCTCTGTGCGCATAAACACACACAAACACACAGTCACCCTTGATGCCCCCTGGCAAACAACAATGCTAATGTGTAACACCAGCCAAGAAGTGCAGGCTCCTCATCTCCTCTTGTCACCAGCACTACTACACTGCTGTCACGCCAACACATCAAGTCTTGTCCTCAGGCTCTTTGTGTCCCTGGTCTTATCAAGGTCATTAGCTCACATTTTTTATTCCCATCTCTATACTGTCTTCCTTACTCATCTGATGAATTTTCTTTCTTCTTTGTTTACATTTATTTATTATTCTGGGTGTTCAAGCTGGGATAGGCTCCGGTCTCAAAGCCAGAACACACCTTGAAGTGTGAGGTGGTTAAGAGGGTGGATTGATGGATTGATAACAAAAGTTGGCTATACCTGGGTTCCCCTGTCACCCTTCCACCCATGCCCTTGTGCTTTGCAAGGTAAACATGTTCATATTAACTTCATGGGCTGTGGATAGTCTTAGAATATCAAAAACTCTTGCATCGGAATGGGCCTGGGTTGGTTTATTATTACATGTAATTTTGAAAAATAAGACAACATATCTGTATGGTGAGAAGCAAAACTTTTGAGAGAATTTTACAACGCTTACATATTACAGCGTCAGCATCATTGTTTTCTCTATTTTCCACAATGATTTGAAGTGAGTGTAAGCGCCACTTTCATTAGCTGCGGTTTCCTCGGGCACTGCTGGTGTTTAAAGATGCTTCTCCCACTGCTGCTAGATAACATTTTATTTACAGTCATGCCTTCCTTAGCAAGGACAGTATTAACAAGTTGTCATTTCTGCCACGCCTGTGGACAAACCAATACATTGTTCTCATTTATCTATCAAGTGCTTGCCTGCTTTGAGTGAGTGGACCCACACAGGGTCCTTGTTTCAGCACTGCTCAGTCATCTCCTGTACATATTTCTATTGTCAGGCAAAGCCATACACACTGGTTGAGACAGTGTAAATCATTGCCTCAATAGCCAGCAGAGACAGACAGAGGTCATGTTAATTTTTAGTTAGAGCCAGAAGTTACAATATGCTGCTGAGGTCAGCAAATGTCCTCCTGCAGAAATATGAGTATCACTGCAGATAAGCCAAGATTGAAGCAGTCTGAAAGTACAATAAAATGGAGACCTTAGCTTTTCTAGTGCTTTTACTATTAGCAACTGATACAGAAGAGATAAAAATCACCTAATCACTTTTCTCAATTAAAGAATACTATGCAGAATTTCAAGTCATTTGGCTTGTAGTATTTGAGAATGGTAAGAAAAGAGCACAGATAAGATTATTGCAAGGCAGAATTGGCTTAGAGCAACTTTCTCAGTATTGTTATTATTCTGCGACTCTCTCCCCAAGTGCTGCTAATCAGTTTCATGTCTTTTTTTGTCTGTTCGTGTTGTTTTGTTTTTTTTGTTTTTTTTAAAGGACTTGTGTGAAAACAATCATCAATCTCAACAATCAGTCAAACTATAAATAAAAAAAGATCTGAACCCCACGTGCATTGTCTCATTCGCTAGACTAATCCTCAAAAAGAGGAACATTTTGACGAGCTAATTTGTTTTGCCGCCAACTTAATTTGATTTACTTATTAATCACTAACCTGCTCTTACACTGTAAGGGTTGAAGTCATACGTCTACCTTGCTTTGCTGAGCTGTAGGCAAACAGATCAGCAAACACAGCTCTATGTAAGGTCACAACTGTGTGGGATATTGTTGAAAAGAACATAGCGTTCGACCATGAAACTTAAAACGGCGTTCACGGTGCTGGAGTGAAAAGGATCAACACATAAACCTTGTCCTTGCACGTGGCTTTGAATTCGACACATTTAGCGGCATCGTCCCATGCACTGCACAGAAAGCGCTTTGGAAATGATTTGTTCATGTTCTACAGTTGCATTAGAAAGGTGGGTGCTGAAAGGTGTTCTCAAGGTGTTGTTTTTTACTTTTTATTTGTGATACTTTATTTATCATTATACTTCTGATTAGATGAGATGAAGCCTACCTGTACACCAGCAGAGAGAGTAACTTCTTTTTCTTCACACTCTTGAATGTTGGTCATCTTTTTTTACCAAAAAAACTGAAGGGTGTGAGCCAGTCAGTGACGACAGTTACTTCAAACTTGTGATAAGTTTATACCTGACCTCTCCTAAGTTTAAGACTCTGTCATGTCCAGACTTTGACATGACAGAGTCCCAGAGTTTACCTTTTAGAGACATTTTTTTGTACCGTACCTCCTTTGCGATGAAAGGAGTACATGTACATGCCTTCGGGTTAACTGTTAGTTAGAGTTAGTGGGGAAAAGAGAGCTACCGAGACAGCCCCTCACATCTCTGTTCCCTTCAAGAGGCTAATGCCTTATTTATAACACTGCACCCCCCCAGGTGCACACCTCAGGTCCCTGCACAGCCCCTTCTCTTCCCCACAGGTATACTCTGTGCCTGTGCCTCGTACTGTGCTACCTAGCGCACCTTCACATGCCTTTCCTTTCAACATCCCACTCCTGCGGCTGCATGAGAGGAAGAAGTTGGGGAGAGAGATACAAAGACTCTGCGTGACGCACATACAATCTGCAGACTGAAGCGGTTTCACAGCCATGGTCTCCGATGTCTCGCTGCAGTTCTCTCGTGTGTTGGAGAAAAAGAACTGAATCCCCTATCCTCCAGCCCTGCTCACTCCCGCCGAGCCGAAGAAACACCACAGAGGAGACAGAGAGAGCGAGAGATGGAGAAAAAGAAAATGTGGAGGAACACTAAAGAGATGGTGAAGTAGAATCGGAGGGGAGGTGAATGGAGAAGACAAAGAAGTGGTAGGGGGGTGTGAGGAAAAAAAGGAAGATTGAAGAAAGCATGATAAAGAGGGGAAGAAATCGAGTCTCGCTCTTTTTAAACTTGGAGATTCTCAATCCCTTCTTCTCACTCCAACCTGCATTTCTGGGTCACTAGAGACATTTAAACTGCACTTATAATTAACAGCTATTTTTAAACAGGGAGGGAGAAGTGGAGCGGTGGCGAGGTACAAAAGCATTAAAATTGCCCCAGATTCGCTATTGAATAGGACACATCAAGGCAATATGCTGGCAGATCAAAGTGAGCGAGGAGAAAGGAGACAGGGCCGATCAGTGGGGATAAATTGTTCCCTTTATAATGGCATAAGAATAGACCTCTTTGCAGCTGAAACAATTTAATAACTGCATTCATTACCTCTGTCCAGCTTGTCTGTCTGCTGCACAATGTGTAACCGCTTTACTACCTCTCTTTGTCTCTAGTTCCCTCTTCCCCTTTGTTTTACGAACTTATCACTTCATTCCTTTCTTTTCTTTACACTCTTTACACATCCTACACCAAGTCCAGCATCCACTGCAACCTTTCCTCTAGCCCCTGAAACCATCGTCTTCTCCTAAATGTTCCAGCAGTAGCTACGGCGGCAGAGTTTCCACTGAGCCCATGTGCTGCAGGCCCCACAATGAAGATGTGCAATGTCTGACACTCTTGGAATGAGAGCCCTAATAGAAGAGGAAGCGGTTATCACAGGGCTCCCCCAGGACCAGCCTCTGTGTGCCTGACGCTAATTATGGCGCATGCAAATGAATGTGCAGCATTAAAATCAGGAGGAGCCTGCCTGCCTGACTCTGTGCGTAGAGGGGGTTGTGTGTCAGTGTGTGCGTTTAGCCGTGTACGAGTGTGTAACCGGTATCATGTTTGTGTGTATCTGTGTGCATGAGCGCGTGTGTGTGCGCGCGTGTAAGTTCACAGACCATTTGCTCACAAATAAGCTCCCATATTCTTACATATGCACACTTTAGGTGCTTGCGCTTGTTTGGATACATATAGGTGTGTGCACAGTTGCATGTAAGCGCGTAGTAGGAACGAACCGTTAGGCCAATATCCCTTTTACCTTTTCACACCTCCAAAGGTGCAGATGCTTAGACCCATTTGTTCTTTATTGTTTTATTCAGCAGTATAGACTCAAGGCATAGGCCATGCATCAAGGATTAGGATGAAGAAACAGGTAATAACACAACATCTCTGTCTCATTCTTTCTGTTTCCCTCTCTCTCGCTTTCTCATGCAAAGATGTGAATCCTGGCACAGAGGATCTCACAGGAGGATTCCTATAAATACATCTCCCTCACATTCACCAGCAACCTCTCCAAGAGGGCGTCTTTATTAAAACCATTTTGTCTTCCCTGTGTGCCCTTTGTATGCTAGTGTGTGCATGTATGTTTGTGTGCGCACACATACTTTTAGTATATGTATACCTGCATAGGTTTATGAGTGCATTACTGCATGTGAACGCTGTGAAAGTTTATGTACTTTTACTTGAATTTATTATTTGAGAATGTTTTTATAAGTGGCATCTTCATGTGACAGCCTAGGTCTGTTTTCCCATTGTTTGTTTCCGTGTGACTGTGTGCACTTTTGTGTGCGTGTATGTCTGTGCGCACGTGTGTGGTATATATGTTGGCCATCTTATCTCCCCATTAGCCTCTTGTGCCCTGACCAGTATTCCCTCTCTCCCCTTCCTGCTTTCTCTAATGGGTAATTTAGCCATGCTCGCCTGACATCTAGCCTATTCCTTGTTTAGTTGCCATGGCTACGCAGGCCTATGGATTGCTCCCTTGCTCCCCTGGCCTTGCTGTGGATGCTATAGATGTCTCAACTATTAGAGGGCAGAGCTGCTAAGCACAGAGCGCACACTTAGTCTCTCATATATTCGGTGTAGAGTGTGCAAATTAAAAATTGAGCACTTTGTCTTGAATATAGATTCGTCTCTTCACAGAGCAAAATCTCGGACTCCAGTAAGTAAAGTAATCGACAGAAGTCGGCTGGTGAAGCCAGTGGTTTTGCTGTTTGTTTAACAACATTTTTAAGGCTTTTTAAAGGCTACATTTATGTGTTTTGTGTGTTTGTGCATGTGTGCACGTGTTTCTTTTAACACTGTCACTGCACTGAACACAGTACTCTCAGTTAAAGCTGAGTGCACAATAAGTGATGCCTGTGAATAGCATGCTTTATACTTCAGCATGCCTTCCAAGGTCAACCACATTGTACCGAACCGAGCGTAATTCATCTGCAATATGATGAGAGAATGCTAAAAACTTGAGTGGTCTCTTTTTATTTTTATTCGGTTTCATGTAAGGTAATGTCTGGTATTATAGTGAGCACTTTACTATATTTTTACATTGAACTGTTATGACAAATCTGATTAGGGGCAACAACCTGCTGACAGATATGACCCTTTGGCACTTCTCAAGAAATAACTTAAATTCTCAACCCAGACAACTGCAGAAGTCACACAACAGCAGAGTGGAAGCATAAATGCATGTTTGTGTTCACTTTGTGCATTTTTATACTTTTGGGTGGTATTGATTTTTTTTCTCGTTTTTTCATTGTTAAGTGTATAACTTGCAACACATTTGAAAAACTGATGCTCTTTCCTCACAAGAAACTTCATTTTCTGCCATCAGTTTTGTGAGGTCACTGTTGTAGTTGCAGTGACATACGGCAGATTTGCTTTGTGTAAAACTTACACATAAGTATCACATGGAAGAATGAGAGTTGCATTTGAGTGAGAAAAAAAAATCCAGATTTAATCCTCATGTATTTTGCAGGACTTGCAAGTAGTAAGGGTGGGGTGGGGGGATGGGGGGGTTACAGCAAGGGGCTCAGGGTCAAAACAAACATCTATGCTTGAAGTTTTTATGCTTTTGCAGAAGATCTCGTTGTCTTTGAAGTTTTCACTACTGAGAGCTAAGAAGAGAAGGAGAGGCAAACAGGCGTAGAGAGAGTTAGGATAGGGAGAGCAGCAAGGGAAGGAGAACAAGTTAAAGAAGTGCGAAGCCCTTGAGTTGAAACTGTGCCTGCCTGGGCCTACAGAGAGCAGATGACAGTAGCTTTGGTTTCTTTTGCGGAGCTCACAGTACTTTTGCCTTACATAACCCCTCCCATTGTGCTTTTTCAATTATTTGGGGAGAAATCTTAAGTATGCATTTAAAAATGTAATGCTTTCATGTATTCCAAAGTAGGGGAAGAAGAGGGGGCGCATCACAGATCACGCAGAAAAGAGACGGCACTGACAAGTTTTCAGAATATCGACAATTATAATATTCTATAAGGTATATCAGCAGAGTTTAACATTGTGCGGGAGTGTTTTGGGAAAGAGAGAGGGAAGATAGGCACTCGGAGCAGATGCAAGCAGTGCAAACTCAGACATTCTTATTTCCTACCCTTCCCCCAACCCATATTCCCCCTAAGGTGCCCCTTTACTCCCCTTCTCCCCTCCTTCTGCTTCTCTGAGAGGTTAAAGCGCACCTTCCCACTAAAGGGCTCTGGGGTCATGCATCTGCATGTGAAATGTGAACCCGCTGACATTCCAGGGCAGCCCTAAGCCGTGCAGTCCTTTTGTTCACCAGGGTGCCAGTGTCAGGCCTAACAAGCTGAACGAAGGTCTATGTGAGCGCAGAAGGGAAGATGGGGAGAGAGGTCGGTGTGTTGTCGATGCACTCTCCAACTGTGCCAAAAACAACAGGAAAGTTATGGTTGTTGAAATGGTAGGATAAATTCTTTAATACCAGGCAACCTCCTAAAACACTGTTACCACGAGCTGGAAGTAACTGCAGAGGATGTTTCTTTGGCTATGTTAAAATTGTGTTTCCTTGAAACTGACACTGGTTTAAGACAAGTGTTGGTATCAGAATTGATTGTATTCAGATAAGGTATTCAACAAGTGTAGTAAACTTAGAATCTGGAACACTGAACCTGGTATGTTTAACCTAACAGAAGGCTTTCAGGCAGACCGTGGACATGCACACTCTTTTAAATCATCCAGCACACAGAGGTGCAGGGCTGCAGTCCTTTCAGTGTCTGAATTGAGTTCTGAGGCACAAAGGGCAGCTATTCACCAGGCAGTGATGGACTTCACACTAGCCTTTATGTCCTCAGTGGCAGGCAGAGAGAGAGAGAGTGGAGGGGGGTTGGAAAGAAAAAAGTTTTGAGGAATATGTGCAATACAAAACAGAGAGATTGTTTGGAGGGCAGGAGCATGGATTGTGTAACATTTTATTAGAATATATTAATACATTTGATCAGTGTGAGCACAAGATTTCTGTGAGATATTTGTATTGTTCCCAGAAGTAGTGTCCTTTTAGATCTGTTGTAGTATTTTAGAGAAAGGCTCAGAGAACATGGTGCAGCCTCAACAGGTGTCAGCAGGTGCTAAAGCAGCATTACGGTTGTTTTTACATTAAAAGAATCTAAAAGAATTACATACAAATGCATGCACTATTTAGAAATAATATCTGTTTTGTTTCTTTGAAAAGTCTTGATATTTCTACCAGTTTAATTGGGACTGTATCTGTCAGAAAATTCGTAGTGTGTCTCATTCGATATGAAGACTGAGCACAGAGTGTGAACCTGTTGTTCCCATCGTGATTCTGATTTATTTGACCTCATGTCTAATCTGTGATGTATCCATCCATCCATTTTCTTACGCTTAACCAATTCAGGGTCACGGGGGTATAACTGGAGCTTATGCCTGCTGTCATGGGGCTAATAGCAGGACACGCCCTGGACAGGTCACCAGTCTATTGCAGGGCTAACACAGAGAGACAGAGAACCATTTGTGCTCGCATTCACACTTTTTGCAGTTTAAAATTGACAGTTTTCGGACTGTTGGAGGAACCCACACACTTGTAGGATCCTTGTTCTTTGAAATCTCTGAAAGACCTATGTGCCCTGTTGTGTACGCCTAAATGTTGGTGTGTGTGTGTGTGTGTGTGTGTGTGTGTGTGTGTGTGTGTGTG
>NW_024582424.1:602215-631937 GCF_018398535.1 Haplochromis burtoni | reverse complement strand
TGTGTGTGTGTGTGTGTGTGTGTGTGTGTGTGTGTGTGTGTGTGTGTGTGTGTATAATTTCCCACTTACACTATAAATGCTAAAAAGTTCATAAAACATATTCACAAATGATGCTGTGCAAACATGCATGTTGTTTATCATTATCATATTATTATTATTGTGATTATTTATTTATTTTTTTTATTATTATACACTTTCACTAAGTCTAACATATTGTAATTGGCCTTACACTCCCATCCTGCATTCCTTCCCCTGGGGAACCCAGTCCAGAGTGAGTGATTCAGTTAACGTTACTACATTAGAGCTGTCCATCCATCCGGTCTGCTTTTCCAAACACATTCATCCCAGTCCTAGTTAAAACACTGGGGGATCTCCAACACTCCACCTTTATATACCCCCACCCCCAAAGTCTTTTATGATGTCCATAAAATGGAAGAGTGCAGCTTTACTTGAACTAATAATATCTGAGCTTACAGGGCTGTGATTGATGATCTTTAAAGCCAGCCCGATCGGTCTCATCTTTCTTCAGATTTTTATCACTGACTTGTTTGCAGTCATGTGCAATCACAAGCACCGGGAGAGGTAACAAGTGCTTGATGTATGATACTTGAGCCACTTTTGTCAGCTGCGCATTTCCCTTCTCTCCCTTCGTTTTTTTTTCTTTTATCTTTTTCTTTTCTATTTTAACCTCAGTTTTCTATATTTGTTGCCTCGCTTGAGTTGTGGACTGTTTGGCTTACTCTGTTCTCTCTTCCTCACGCTGTCTTTCTCTCTCTCACTTGTTTTTTTTTTCAGATGGTGGGAATGTCTTCTCCTGGGGGATGGGGCAAGAGGTAAGCCAAACATTTTTCCACTTTTGGTCCTTTTGGGATTGGCAGACTTAGAACTGGACTCCACGCTTTTTTGTTCATGTCATATGTTCTCTTTGTGTCATTTTAACTTTGTCCTGTTTTGAGATAATTGGAGAAAATTGTAGATTAAAACATTTTTGTCTCCAAGCGCTCCATTTGAGCACTTAATATACTTTATGGTGTGCCAAGAATGCACATCTATTTAAATTCTATAAATCACCTTTATAGGCTCTGCTGTTTGTCCATTTCGACTCCTCTGCTTCACATAGGCAGAACAGGAAATCCTTTTTATGGGACCCTCTGATGTTTATATATGAGCATGCCCCTTCAAATGTGCATAGCCAAAAGTATGTGTATGTGTGTACGTGTGTTAGCTGGCCCCATCCTACTCCTCTTTTAGATAAAAAAATCCCACCTGTCACTAAGGATTGTTCTGGCCTTTTATTTAAGATGTTCTTTAAAGAGCTGCATCATTACACAGCCCTCAGACAAAGCCCACAGAGTATAAAACCTAGGCCTACCTCAATCTCTCTCTTCCCATCTCTCACTTGTTCTTTTTCCTCTTGGCTCTGGTGTTTATCTGTGGGGATGTTTGAAACCATGGCCAAAATGCGATCGTGTTTACAATGTGACAGGATGAGGCTTTGCCAGGACAGTGAAACAAACATGTAGGTGAAGGTTAGGGAGGCGGCGCAATAAAAATGTTAGACATCAGCTTTGACGTGTGCCTGGCTTCTGCACTACATTCTTACATTGCAGGATGGCTCCTAGTCTAACTACACTCATTGGGTTTTCATAAGCATTGTAATCCCTTTATAAGTTTAAGTTAGTCTCTGCAAGGACACAATGTTTTTCTTTCCTCCATGATGTTCTTTCTCTCGTCGAGTGTCCTCCCTCACTCATCCTCTACTGCTTCTTTCCCTTCCATTTTTCCCTACTCTTCTTCCATCTCTTCTATCTTCCTCTTCTTTCTTCTGTCTTGGAGCCATTCTGATGATTGATTGTTTCTCTGTGTAGTCTGACAGGATGTAGCACACTCTCGGCCCCTGGGGCCCCCGACAGACTGCACCACCTGATTAAGTCTCCCCCTGTAATCAGCCGCATAGTGCCACACCAAAACCACTCCCGTCAACACATTAAAAAAAATCAGAAAGGTTCCACCTTCTGAGAGATAACACTTTGTTTTTTTGCACAGGAAGAAGTGAAATGAGGGGACATCTTAAACTTTTTTTCTTTAGTAGGCTGATATCTTCTCTCTGGGGCTTAAAGGCTCTTATGTATCAGTAGAAGCAGAAAAAATGAAAAAAACAAAAGGTCTTAAACTTAATAAAGTTCTCTTGCCTTACCAAGGTAAACCCAGACAGCTATAACCCTTTTAAGGGTAGTAATAGTATTACAGATAGAAATCTCATTGTTTTCCTCCTATTGAAACTAAAAGACAGACGGCCTGCTTGGTATCACATGATTGAGGTGAGAAAGAATTTGAATGATGTCAGAGAGCAGGTGCCACAGCCAGAATCAATCTGCTAACAGAATAACGGTGGTAGCAAATAAGCGTCAAGGCAAGTAGAGAGCTAAAATTGATATATCATTCATTTTGTGGAAGAAACCATTGCTTTGACATACACCCCATTCTTTGGATTAAATAAATAACAACCGAACCCAGTGTAACTTATTTCATGACCCTAATGCAGGAAAATACAGAAAATCTACATTTTAAAGCCTTGTGCTGTTTCCTGATATCAATTGTGCAATAGCAGGGTCAACTGACTTAATTCCTTAAGTTCAACAACCTAATCAAGCCTTGTAGGAGTCTTTCTACAGCTTGATGGCTGCCGTCACTTCCAGTGTACACCATCTGGTTCAGGGGTTGCCGTCATGACGGACACCAACCATCCTGCAGCCCCCGTCTCTGTGCAGTGGAGGCGCAGAACGTGGTCCACTCTGATTCAGTGTCCCCAAGCTTTCTTGGACTGCTGTTCTGCAGGAGCGTTGAAAAGCTCCTCTGCCTGACGAGCACACCCTCATTATGCATTTTGGTACATTAAGGTTGTCCAGCATCCTACTGGACCACCTGATCCAACCTCACCAGGTGGGGAGCAGTTAACAGCTCAGTTCCTCCCTTCGCCCAAGTGTCTAAGACACATGACTATAGTTCTGATGATACAGTTACAAAATCGATCACCTACCTCTGACCTAGGGCTTTCTTGTGCCACGTGCATTTAGGAAAACCCTTTTGCCCTAACATGGTGTTTGTAATGGATAAACTGTGGTTAACAAGCCCAACAACAAAACGCCCCTCAGGTTTAGATTGAGCAGGCCATTCCTCCCAGTCACAGGCCCCCAGGTCACTGTTATTCCCTACATCCTCTATGGCAGTGTAGTGCTGGGCTGGGCCACCTTCCAGCATCATGCCTAGGAACTCCAAGAAGGTTGAATACTCTGAACTCTCATTCAACACATGAGCGCTAACACCCATTCCCCAACCTTAATGGTGTAGGGAAACAACCCTCTTAACGTGCAGGCACCAAACGAGAGGAGATGAGAATGAGATGAGTTGCAAATTACAGAACATTATTACCAATGATTTTAAAAACTTTAAAAATCCTTTAAAGAATTGTTTTTAATTGGGCAAAATTGAGAATTACAACAGAAAAGTAATGTATAGCTCCAGATCAGTGTGGCTATTTAGCCTGTCTACTGCAATCCTTTATATATTGTAATGAGGGTGACTCATCCAACATAGTAAATAATAAACAAGCCATCCTTATGGTGGTAGAAGCCCTGGGCCTTGTTCCAACACAGTTCAGGCCTCATCGAACCTTGGGCCTATTCCAAATTGATGCTAATACAGTTTGGGATTCAGCTGTAAACTGAACCTTTTTCATTCTATAGATCTGCAGGTCCTTCCCTGCACGGAAGTGTGTGAAAGTGGAGGAGTTTGTTTGTGCATTAGTGAGTGTTCATGCATGCTTGTGTAGTGTGCGTTTATGTATTCTCATTCCCTCAAATGTATGTGTACATAGTGTAAGCATCTTTGCCTGTGGGTGTGTTTGGTATTTTCACCATGCTCACATTTATATCTGTCTATGTTTTTCTTTTCCCTTCCTGCTAATGCCATCAGTACACACATTGTGACTGATGATAGTCGTTGCCACACTCTGATGCTCTACTGCTTAATGTCCTTTTTGTTTATTAATTAACTGCAGGACATACAGGCTGAGAGACACCTATTGATTCTACTGCTGCATTAATTGATTTTGTGCTTCACTAGTCATATTGTTGCTGCAAGATCATTACGAGGCCTCTGTGTTGTCTTTGTGGTGGCGCATTATGTGTTGACATACTGTGTTGTTTTTAGTGTTGTGGGTAAAGTGTTGACTGTGGTTGTCATTTTGAATGGATATGTCTTTATTTTCTTGTATGATAGAGAATTCAGAACAAGTGGGTGCTGCAATACCCTGACAACCAAAGCCCAAGAATGCACAAATGTCACAAAAATAGTTGTACATTTTATGCATTTTTGCAGTCACAATTAAAAACGTCTTTTGATTGCTTTTGCCATTAGCAAATTACCAGTGTCACCTGTGTTTTGCATGAAGACAATGACAAGTCTACAAACACTCATCAAGTGCTCACTAAGTGGTTGTGAAACCGTGTGAGTCCCATGCAAACCATTAATGGAGACAGTTGGTTATCTAAAACTAAATTCAAAGTTGCACCATTGAAACATGTTGGTTTCAGCAGGAAATGCTTTTACTGTGTAACTTTTTTGAGTTACACTTTCACTTAGAGGTTAATTAATGAGTGTTTGCAGATGAGACGGCATCTTCCATGCAAACTGTGGGTAACTAAAGCAATTTGCTAGTGATCAAAGCAATCACAAGGTTTTCTTTTTTTTAGTGCATCATTCCTCTTGCAGAAGACACATTTTTGCCATAGGTAGCAGAGGTTGCCAGAGGGTCACCAACTGGTCTATAGGCCAGTGTGGCTAACTTCTTTTCTTTCATGCCATATGTCCTGTACCTAATTTGTTCTACAATGTCTTTGTACTTATTAAGTGAAAAACACAGGGAAACAAGTCCTGCAGCATGTTCTCCAGTTGTAGCTACATAAATTCTAAAGCAGCAATCTGAGCTGAATTCTCTGATAAACATAAGAAACACAATAGCATGTGCTCTAATTACTGTGAAAGGAATTGAATTTGTTCATTAAACCGATAACTCAAATGAAGTATAAATTAAATCTTGTGATTTTGTCAGCTTCATATACATGCATGTTTGCAATAAACACAATAAACCTGGATTGTACTGTAGAAAGTTGGCTGACATCTAAAATGAGGTGAGAGTGTTCTCCGATATAGAGCAGTGTTATTCTATTATTGAAACAAACACATTGTAGTGTTTGTGTGTATCTGACTGCCAAAGGTTCCCTAGTGAGTCTGACCGGGGGGTTACAGTGTAACCAAAGCATCTGTCTCCTGCTCACCATCCAGATCAGCCAGTTCAGCTTGACTGGGCCCAGTTGTCTTGGTTTCATACTGACGACTGTCTGGGAAAGGTCTGTCTGGGGTTCAAGTACATTAAAGTCATCCGTTCCCCTCCCACTGCGCCCCAACACAGATGGCTCCAGATGCAGCTGGCACAGCATGGAGCAGCACCTGACAGTGCTCATTCACTCAGACACACAAAAATACACTTAAACAAGTACAAACACATGCAGACGCACAAACAGGTACGGACACATGTGTTCACTTAGTGCACCTAAATGCAAGTAAGCTTTCACAGGCACACTCTGATGGAAGCACAATGACATTCACACCTTAAATACTTAGATGCACACACTCACAGCAGGAACATATGCTGCCACGCATCTACAAATCCTCACAGTAGCGCGCATATGAATAACCAATTAAAGACTCCGATTACTGCATGGCGCACACATAGACTCCAAAGTAACCCATACATATTGTGCTCACTTTCAGACATATGCCAGGGCATGCCGATGTGCACAGTGCAGAAAGCCTTTATCTCTGCAGGAGCGGAGAGGAGCAGGGCAACTGACAGGAGTCAAACTGAACACCCTCACAATGTGTAACAAACAGAAAGATGTAAATTAGGAACAAAGCCTTCTTTTGTACTGTGGGAGATGCTATGGCTATTAAGGCTCTGTGCTGGATAGGGGTGGTAAATGAAACATAAAAAGAAGTAGACTTATGAATGATGAAAAAAATGCTGTGTGCTTTTTTTTAAATAGTGCTTCCTCCTTAGAGACAGCGATTTGAACCAAGATGAATTGCCTGTTGCCCATCTCATTTATGCAGTACACAGCAGATATTATAACAGTGCTTTACAGGAATGCGCTCATGACACTCAGCAGGTGATCTACAAGTCCTCTTTGACAAATATAACAACCATCTTTTCATTTTTGCAATGGCAGGGCAGCATGATTTAACAGATGAAAGATAGACTTACTGCTGCCTGCAAAATGGTAAAATTATAGGAATAGTTAAATAGTGACACATCATATCTGTAAGCAGTGAAATGGCTTTTGTTTTAATGTTTATTCTACTTCTGTAACTTACACTGTATCGCTATTTTACTTGCAGGGACAGCTTGGACTCGGAGAGGACAGACTGCACGTATCGACTCCTAGCCTTCTCAACTCTTCACAGCTTTCTGAGGTCTCGCAGATACGAGCTGGGGACAGCTACAGTGCAGCTGTCACAGGTGAGCCAGACATCCAAAATGCAATAGAAGACCACTGTTTGATCCTATCTTTCCTGCGGCTGTATTATTTTGGCCTGAAAGCATTAAGTCCAATTAAATAACATTACTTAACTAAAACCCTCAATGTCTAATTGTCACTGCAAATATCTCTCATTGTGATTAAAAAGTCCTAAAAGTTGTATTCACTCTACGTAATATATAAAAACCACTTATTAACTTGAAACCCTTATTTTCCCAGTAGTACCCCTCACTGTGGCTTTGAGCCATGCAAATTTTTCATCTACATTATTTCGTTGAGTTTTAATTAACACAACAAGGATTCAGTGTCCTCAAATGACATCACTCGGAGCACAAATTCAACCTCATTAGCTCTCAATATCTCTTAAGCCAAATGAAACTGCACAGCACTGCACCCAGTTTCAGCTTCTTCCGTTAGGTGATATACAAAATGAATTGATTTGTTATTCAAGTAGTTATCCCTAAACTACCCCACTCAGATCTCAGACTGCCGCCATAGCAACTGAGAGATAAGGAGGCACACCAAGCAAATGTCATCTTTCCCTCTGGCCTGGTCGTCTTTACTGTAATTCCTGAAAAGCTGAAACTCTTTGCTAAGTTTGAAAACAGGTAGCGCTAGATCATTTCTTAACTCATCTCTTATTCGTTATTTTCTCACGTGCCGCTGCTGGGAACCATGTGCTCGCTTTTACATTTACACCACTGCAAAGTGTCAGGCAACTGCTTCTTCTTCAGCAGGAATTAAAGCGGTTACATGGCCAACGTAACATCTTCTGCATAAAGAGAAAAGGCAGTGTAATTGTTTCAAGTGAAAGGCACATTTACATGCTACTGCTATGCTGCAACATTCAGAGAAAAGAATTGCCTATTGTTGAACGGAGACGTTTGCTGGCACTGCGTGCACGGTTTCACTAGAAATGCCACCGGATCATTAAATGAGCTGCACTCGCCATATATTAAGTTTGTTCCATTTGAATTCTTGGCTCTCTGAAGACCATTTGGCACATGAGGCCATACCTGCCTGTGGTACAGTTATGTCTTTAAGTGATCTATAAAATGTTATTATTTAAAACAAGTGCTTTATGGATTGCTTACGAGACATGCTTAGCACATGATTGATCTGACCTTTCACAGACTGTCGTTCGTACGGAAAACATCAGCCTTAACCTTTTTTAGCCGGATTACTCTGCCAGAGTCTCGGTAAACGTGTCTGCGTGTTTGTATTTTGTGTGTATGTACATGTATGTGTTAGTGCTGCATCTGTTGTAAAATGCCATCCAGAAATGCCTGTCTCATATGCTTTTATAAGGTTTGCTTCACTGAGATGAAAATAATACATTACTGATTGATTGATTGATCAATCATGTCTGAAAGGGTATCTGCGTCTGCATGTGTGTGCGTGCGAGCGTGTGTGTGCGTGCGTGCATGCCTGTGTGCGTGTGTGCCAAGGCTATGTACAGCTTGATGCAGAATAGAGATTGATGGAGGCTTGCCGTGAGGAGGATACTCAGTTATCTCCTTGTAATTAAAATCCACCTCATAAAGATTATTGACTCCCCCACCACACAAACCAGCAGGCTCCCTCGCTTGGCAGGGTTTGCAAAGCGCTTCTTAAAAAATGAAAAATAGCATATTAAGCAGCACATATTTCCCATTTATGCGGAACATTTAGATGTGGTTAAGTTATCGTAATGTGCAATAAAACCTGGATGTGAAATTTGTAATCCACTTTGGAAAATTGCTTACTATATTGCTTTAACATCCCCTGAAAGAGCTTTTGAGATGTGTGTGCCAGGTTTATTGTACGCCATAATTTAAAAGTCCTCAATGCAGGCAGTAAATATAAATTTATTAGTGGTGGGTTTAAAAAGCCAGACTGAGTTAGTATGAGTGGATGCTGGAGTGTTTGCAGTAGGTGAGCACATATTATGTATACGTTTTTTTTCAATAGGTGCCAACTGAGAATGTGTTCTCTCCATTCAGTGGTGAGGGAAGAAAGCTGATCTCATGTGCACGTGTGCGTGTGGTAAAAATGTGATCAGGGACTGATGTTTAGGAGCAGCTAATACACTAGTTAGAATGAGAAACAAAAAGTCTGTAAGGTCATTTCATTTTTCATATTTTATTTCCCTTGTGGCACCGTGAAATTGCATGTGTTCTGGTTTATCTTCAGAACTTTTGCCTCTTTTTTGCTCTCTTTAGCAGGTGGAGATCTGCTTCTCTGGGGTCAGATCCCCTGTGTTTCCCGGGTCACATATCATGCAGGCCCCAAAGGGCTCTGGACCCCCCAGCCTTTTCCACTAGCTGGCCGAAAGGTGCGTTTGGGCCTCAAGGTTTTCAGAGAAATGATTTTTATCTGGATATTTGTAAGTTCTTAAAAGGTAAGTCCACACTGATTTGCTTTCCATTGATTTAGAAGTTACACTTCCTGCAGGCTTACATTATGACCTCATCTTGCACAAAGAGCTGTAGATCAGTGCTATATTAAGTATGAAAATATGTAGCAAAGGTCTTAGGCATCTTTGTGAGTCTCATTTCTCACTGTCTTATCCTTTTATACAAATTTACAACATCAGGTAATTTTTGGGGAAAAACATCAAAGCTAAGCTATGTCTTTGGAATTTTCGCACTACTTTAAAATTTAAAAACATTTGATTTTTTTTCGCAGGTGATCAGTGTTGCCTGTGGGGCATGGCACATCATGGCTCTCACCACAAGTGAGTAACCCGTCATCATTCCCAAAGATTCATGTCTCTCCGTTTAATTGATCTTGGGGCAGTTAGACTGCGTCACTAAAGATAAACCAGTCAACCTCAGGTATTTCCTCTCCGCACTGGTTTCCTCATCCTTTTCTCCAAATGATGTCTTGTTCCTCCTCAAAGCCCCTCCTCACTCACTTTCTCACTCATCGAACCATAATTCACTTCAGAGGGAAGCATCATTAATGCACAGTAGGACCCAGCAGCTTGATGTGTGCTAATTATATTGTGTGTTTTACACGCTGAATGACTTTTGCTTAGTCAGTGATGAGCTCAGTCTCTGGTAATTGTTTTTTGGATTTGATGAGTTTATAAAAGCCTGTCTGTGAGTGCGTATCTGGGCATGTTGCTCATGTGCTTGTCCGTTCATGTATGTGTTAGTAAACATGTGGATGGCGAGACTTTACTCATAGAAATCCACATTTATGTGTGCCTGTGCTTGAGCAGTCTTGTATTAAGGCCATGTGCCTAGATGCACAGCCTACTCTGTTTTTTACACATAGCCAGAAAGCCAAGCTTATTATTCAGCTCTGCACATTATACGCTTCTGTGAACTTAATAATGATTAGCAAACAGTCAAAACCTCGAGATCGTTCTGACACATTAAAACTACATGCAGTTTTAAACTCTGCCATTCCAGCCTAACACTTTGACATGCGCATTCAACCATGACACTACACTCCATTACTTGCTTGCATTCTTCACAACCAATGTGATCCTTTTTAGTACTGTACATCAGTCGGTGCTATAGCAGCCTTTGGCTAATCACACTGATTGGAGGTGTCCTTTGGCTCACCTGGGGGCTTCCAATCCTATTAGGCCAACAGTCCTGAGCCTAGCGTACCCAGCAGCCGCTCGTGTTTGATCACTGGTGCTTAGAGCCCACACTTGTCCTCTTATGTTGGTGTTAAGGCATGGAGGAGAGGAGCAGCAGGGTGGGGTTTGGAGGGGGTTAAAATGTGATCTCCTTAACTCTCTAGGGGGGCAGAGGGGAGCTCAGTGCCCCACCTCCCTCACTGACACTCCTCTGCGCCTCCAGCTGGAGCTGGTCTTTAAACTTCTGATGTCATATGAAAAGCGGAACACTGCAAAGTTTTTTTTCAGGCAAAAGAGAAAGAGATGGAGGGACCGAAAGAGTGAAAGATTGAAAGAAGCACACTGTGAAGAGATGGTTGACTGTATGTGTCTATCTTTTTGAGAGTGTAAGACGTTTAGAGGTTCACTCAAATTTCTCACATCACTCCCCTCCTCCCCTCTCCTTTCTTAATCTTTCTTTTTCTCCCTCTGCACACCTGAGCTGATTCCACCAGGCCTGTCACCTCTGTCTACCTTCTTCCTAGCTGTACCACATACATTACCTCCCCTCCATCACTTCTTCTCTCTGCCTTCTTTCTGACTGCTATTTTCCTTCACTACATGCCCATCACTGTGTCTCTCTTGTGGCTCTCCCTCTTCTCTCCCCCTGCTGCCCCCCACCCCCCACCGCGAATCTCTTCTTCCCTGGGCCAAGAGCGCCCAAGAAGAGCCATGTGTTTCCAAAGTGGACTGGATGGGAAATCGAAGCAGGGCTTCTGTGTTTATCAAGCCACAGCTCCGTCACCTTGCTCCTACTCCCGTCTGGAGGCCCCGGCAAATTGGTGACAGCAACAACAACAACCCTGCAGCACACATGCCCCCTTTTCCCATGTGCACATCCATACACACAGTTACACACTCGCACACACACGCACGCACACATGCACACAGCATAGCACCTTGGCCTGTTTAGTTTTATTGCTGGTGTCAGGTGAGGAGGTGGAGGTAGGAGTGCTGTCTAATGTTCAGCTCACACACACACACACAGATACACTCACACACAGCTATTTCCACCCCTGCCGACACCTTGGCTAACAAGACCTGTGAACTGCAGTGACAGAACTCCAAGACTTGTCAGAGTCCCACTCATTTAATGCCAAGACCCGGCCCCAGCTCTAACCCATCACAGTTTCTGTATGCACACCAAGCCACATTAGGCTGCACAATGATATACAGGGTGTGAGTCTGTACTACTACTACTACTGCTACTTCACGTTAATATTGTTTAAGTAATACCTTTACTAGTGATATGTATGGTAATTCTTTTTTATTATTATTAAATCAAGGGTGTAGTATAATATCAGTGTCGAGGTGAAATGTGTCATGGTTCCGTTTAACTTTACCTTCAGCCTGCACCTCATTACAGTGATCATGATTTCTTTCATCTATAAATGTTTAAATGTTTGCTATTACTCTTGCCTGTCTAGTTGCATGTGTGACAGTACAGTAATGTGTCTGTAAACCTGCTGTACCCACAGGCATCTTTAGCTGGAGCATCTAATAGTCTTGGGTCATTACAAGTAGTTTTGCATGGAACACTGCCCCTTTTGTTGCATGTGTACAGGATGCTTTCTGCTCAATATCTTTTTCAGTGCCCCCTTTCTTTCCTTTGACATTATCATGTAAGTGGAGAATAAAAGAGAGTTGACTTTGGTTAGAGCCCTGCACGGCCTTGCTACCTTGGAAATTAACTACACAAACAATGCCTTGCCATTGTGCCTAAGCACTTACAACTATGCCATTTAAGAGAGTATTGATCTACCCAATGCAGGGTCAATCATTGGATCAATGGTGTGTGGGTTGGTTGGCTCGAAGGCTGTTTGACTGCATGAATGAATGGATGGTTGGATAAGGAATGAATAGGCGGTTGCATAATGAATGGATGGATGGATGAATATATGGATTGATTCATGGGTAGACTTAAAGATGGATGCATGGAGGGCACCGGTGTCGGGTCTGCACAGAGATGAACTTGTATAGTTCTGAAGATGTTACTTGCTTGCTGTATTTTGTGTAAGACTCACTTCTGTCCTGTACACCTGCCACCATTAAACACAGCCTGACATTTACTGCAGGTTGAAGTTGATTTGTTGTGAATCCTCCGAGAAGAAGCATTTCTTAACATGAAGTGATTGTTTTTTTTAGTTATTGCTGATTGGGGCAATTTTATATTTAAGCCCAGTAGGTATAGTAGATAACTACCTCCTATTTACCAAAATTTTTGCTTACCTGGATGCAATATTAAGCTGAAATCCATCAAGTAGTATTACTGAAACTGAAGAGTGAGAGACTGAGAGATATAAATTAAAAAGCAGTCATTGTCATTAGCATGTTCTTGGTGGATTGTTGTGATGTGTTTACACCAGGGTTGATTGACCTAGTTACCCAGCCCCTGGCAGCATACGATGGAGAAATGAAGATAATGCAACACAAGGGAGAGAGTTATGTTGCTTTATTATTCTTATATGTGAGGCACTTGTGAGTCTGTGCACCCACATGCACAAACTCACACACACATGCACGCACGCACACTGAAGTGATGATCAGGCGCTAAGGGGTCGCGCCTTGTGACGAAGTAAAAAAAAAAGAAGAGCTTATTTAAAATTCTGTAAGAGATGTCAATTGTGCCCTCTGCATATTTCTATGGAAAATTTGTAAATAGATCCTTTGTAAATAGCTTCTCCTTTGCCAATCACCCTGTCTGCTCTGTGCACAGCAGCATTAAAAATTGATCCTTAGCAGCACCAGGGTGAAATGCTAACATTGCTGCCAAATGACTGATTAAAAAGAAAAACCTTTAATCTTTGCTTAAAAGTGTCTACTGCCTTGGCATGCCTTTCCCTGTGCTCCTCTATCTTCCAACGCCGTGAAGGGAAGGAGGGGGTCGCCGTGGGGGAAACGGGGTCACGCTTCATGTAGAGTCAGCGCTGTACAGTGATATAGCTCTAGAGGTGAGGGATTTCACTAAGAGGAGATCCAGGAATCAACATGCATTGCTGTCTTCTGAATTTAACCTTAAGCCAGAGGTTAAAAACACATTTGAGCTTTCCACAACAGGAGCTGAGTGTGCTGTGGCACTCCTGCTAATGGCATGTAGAAAAAAGAATTGTTTCTTCCAACTTAACTATTCAGGTTAACAAAAAAAAAATCACTGGGGCTCTAAAGTTTGACACCTCATTTAGCAGCACAGAATTAGAAACTGACGCCCAGCTTCTGTATATGATGACTACAGAACATACACATGCAGTTTTGGAACATAAAAAGGTATTATAACGTATATTGAAATTGCTGAGAGGTGTTTGTGCTTCAGAGAGCAGAAAGAAGAACAGACAGTGTGCTCACCCAGAAACTCAAACTCACTTCAGAGACCTTCCTCACTTCAGAGACCTTGTCAGAAAACCCTCACCAATAGAGCACACAGAGAAAGAAAACACGGCACAGGTAAGATAAACATATCTCTTCTTTCTTGCACTACAGCCTTTTTATTGACTTACATACTGTAAAGCTAAATCTAACTGACTCGCTAACCCAACAGCTCCCTATCTCTTGCTGTGGATTTTTCCTGAGTGATATCTTTCTCTTCCACACTCCCTGCCTGCCTTGTTGACATCCTCATCGTCCGTCCATCATTTGCTGCTCAAATCTGCTTTGCATTTAATAGTTTCAGTTTCT
Organism: Haplochromis burtoni; assembly: GCF_018398535.1. Classification (NCBI taxonomy): domain Eukaryota; kingdom Metazoa; phylum Chordata; class Actinopteri; order Cichliformes; family Cichlidae; genus Haplochromis; species Haplochromis burtoni. The sequence continues at coordinate 618,053 of NW_024582424.1, read as the reverse complement.
TTATGCATGGTGTAAATGAACATATCAGTAGTTTATGATATATATATATATATATATATATATATATATATATATATATGGAGAGAAAGAGAGAGGGGGAGAGACATAATGTATATACTATGGATACAATAGAGCAAGTTTTACTTAAGTAGGCAGCACAGTTGTGAAAACATCAGAGTGAATATATATTCACTTACCTCTCAGAATATCAGTGAAGGCCACTAAACTGTCACGCACAGACACACACACACACACACACACACACACCCACACACACACACACACACACACACACACACACACACACACACACTTCCACCCCTCCCCGTCTCTCTGTCATTCAGGTGTTTACTGTCATTCATACTCAGGGTTTTGTATAATCCTCTCACCACACCTGAGTGCTCCCCACTCAGTGTCACTGGATTTACTCTCTCTCACCCCCCTTGCTCACTTCCCCTCTCCTCGAGCGCGCAGCCTTTTTCATTTTGCATCGCAGTCATTCTTTTACACATGCTGTCATTTCTTATGTAAATAACCACAGATAAAAAGACAGTAACAGACATTTTAAGATTTACACACACCGCTCAGCGCGTATGTTTTCAGTCATCCCCTCTCATCAGCCAGTTTGTTTGTAGAAGTGTCTTTGCCTGTAGCCATAAATTAGGGGTTGTGATTTAACTCATTGAGACAAAAGAGAAAGACAATGAAACATGCATAAAACAAATGATGTGGAGAAGGTGAGGGAAAGGGAGAGCGAGGGAGAGAGGAGAGAGGCAAGGAGGGTGTACTGAAGGCAGAAATGGGCCAGTATGTATTTCTGCTCTACTTTCACTTCGGGAAGGCTTCATTAAGAAGTCTGTTTCCAGAGCACAGCGGAATCTTTACGCACGTACATGTGTGTGCGCGCACAGGAGTGTGCATATATTCGTAGTTTAGTGTGTTTCAGAGCCCATGCACATCCATGTGCATATATGTGTGCATGCACATAACATTATTTGTGTGTTCAGTGAGAGAGATCTCCTAAATTATTTACACCCAGAACTCTCTAATTGGTATCAAGTTTTTAAATGGGGTCAAATGAGCAGTTCCATGCTGCTTTCTCTTGCCTTAAGTCTGTATCATTACATCTGGAGCTACAGTGCAGCTATTTCAATGAACTTGAACGTCTAAATGCTGTATTTGCCTATTGACTGGGGCTCTACTCTCAGACTGGAGAAATACGCTGCATCAGGCTCATTTAGAGGAGGGAATGTAACTGTATTTTTCCACCGTCTGATAGAGCTGTTTTAGTCCATCTACTCATGTATGTTACTCTGTAAATGTTCTGTAAGAAATTTGTTGAGGCATAAACATCAAAAAAGAGGTGCACACTCACAAACACACACTCAAAGCCTTAGGCAGGGCACAGAGATGGTATTAGATTTAAGCCCACTAATAAAGCCAATTAGAATTACACTGCGCACTGATGAAGGCAACCTTTCCAGGGACATTCTCTCACCTCCATATATACACATCTAAGGCATGCAGCATGCACATGCACATACACATACACACATCAGCTAAATATTTAACATTGCCAAATATCTCTTTGTTATAAAGGGATTAGATACAGTTTGTCCAATGCACCATGTTTGGCCTCAGTGTTGTTTTAACAGGCATTTCTAGAAACTTAATTTGCTTTCCTGAATCAGCTTTCCCCTCCCAGTTTTATGTCAGGGCGGGAAGTGTTCCTGGCAGTGATGATCTTTTACTGGGCAGAGGTACTGCAGCACTGGCACAGATGTGCTCCAGGGTCTCTCAGTACAGAAAGAGAAAGCTGAAACTTAAATTGTCAAAATAATAAAGGGATTAGTGACTGTAATGTGATTGCTGAATTTTAAAATGTAGTCCATTATAGCAGAATGACAAAAAACAATAAAGTAACCACATTAGTAATGCCATAGTAATGCATACATCACTTCCAAACATGAAGAACATTACACTGGCTTCCCAGAAATGTGCACAACACTAAGTTTCAGCAAGTCTGGAAGATTTGGATGAATTGACAGAACACAAGGTGTTAGTCTATATTTTTTTAAGTGACTCAAACAAGTGTTCATAAATGAGCACATTGTTGACTGCAATACATGTTATATGACAAACATAAATATTGATGTCTATTGCTGAAATTCTCTGTTTCCTATAAGTTTACTCTACAATCAAACTGACTGTACAATATTACTACCCATATCATAGTAAAAACAACTTAAAAGATTGTGTGTATCCACCTGACAGGGCTCCAGACATGTCAAACACAAACTGGTTCAAGGTTCGGAAAGTCCAGAAGGCTTTGAGGAGCAAGAGACAGATGAAGAAAGTGAAAGTGCAGAGGAAAAAGAAAGACATGAACAAAAACCATACACAGATGAGGCAATGTCTGCAACAGAAACGGATGGGACAGGAAGTGGCCACTCATCAATCAAATCCAAGCAGGGGGATGATACAGAGGGTTGTCAGACAGCAGTGCGGTTTGAGCCAAGGAGCAGAACATGCAGAAATAGTCAAGGCAGTCTTCACGTAGTCTTCACTACACTGCATCTTTTACCTAGGTCAGACGGCAAGCAATACAGGCCCACTGCTGGCACTCTCCCCCAGCTATCAAAGGGACAACAAGCTCAAAGCAGAATTTCATCTGGGGCTCAAAAGGTGAGTTATTTATATAGTCATCACAAACAAAACTACAACTCCAGTTTTTCCAGTTTGTCACAATATATTGTACTTATATTTTCATAAATCTTTATCTTTTCAAGGCGACAGCAGCATTTAGCAGAGCCCCGAGCTCAGGCCTGCACCCAGACCTCCTGTGAAATGTCCTGGAACTCAATTTGTAACCTCTTGTCACCATCCAAGAACGGGACCACACAGTGGCCTTAAGTCTTCCATTTACAGATCTTCTTCAATCTCTAGCTCTGGACAGCAAGTTCACACATTCCCTTCCTCCCATTTGAGATCGCAGGTTGAAACCTCTCTTTCTCAAACTCCTCCTTCATCTAAGCCATTTAAAAAGTACTCTGCAAACAGAAGACAAGCTTTTTCCTTTGGCATTACTCCAAGAATTCACAGGTCTACTTCTGCCCACCAGTGAACCAAGTGAATATGTATGCAACTTTTTTTTGTTATCCTAAACATGTATATTTCTTAACCGAAAGCCGCAAAAAAAATCACTGGCTATGGAATTGTGCTCTCTGTTATCTACTTGATAATGGATATAAAGCTAAATATTTTTGCTTGCAAAAACAACCTTCTGCTCTGGAGGAGCTCTCCAAAACAGAGTCCAGATGAGCATTAATAGGGTCCAATTTACCCCTGTGATCACACATTCTGATTTGGCAAGTACATTCCTCCGATAAGCCATCTCAGTCAACAACACTCCTGAAACTTGACCTTATTTGAAGGCATTAGACTTTTGTCTAATGCCCTACAGTCAAAGCCGTGTGTAGAAAATGCTGAGACCTTGAATCACATCATTTCAACAGAACTTGAGAAGGTTGAGGGTTGCTGTTTCTTACCCTACACACTGCGCCACATTCATTTTAATGCTTACAGTATGTTGTTTATTAAAGACATAACGCCTTCTCGGATCTTGGCCTCTTGTAAGACATTTTCACGGTGAGGCATTTTCATGGCTGTCCGTCTCTTCGGTATGAGTCACATGTGTTTGCCACTGTGGCTCTTTTCAGTTTGAGGAAATTGATTTGTTGCACAGATAATGTGAGCTTGCTCTTTGTCTTTGTTGTCTTGTTTCATGTCTGTCAGTGTGTCCTTTATTATTGTGGTATGCAAACTGGCTCTTTAACTAAATGCTTAGTGCAAAACCTTTTATCATCCACCTTTAAAAACACCTGTCTGTCATGTAACAAGTTGGCTTTTTTTTTTTAAGTTATATTCAGTTATTGTAAGTTGTGATTTTTGTTGTAACAAGAAATTGTTTGTAAGGAAAGGGTTTGTTAGTTTTAATTGCCGCTCCTGGGTTGCGTTTTTTTTGTTAATTTTTTTGTTTGTTTGTTTTTTCTTTACCTATGTTCTAACATGAGAAGTTTTGTTTTGTATTAAATTTTGTATTCAATTCTATTTTTTTTTCCATAAACTGTATCCACAATCACTCAATAAAAATATTTTGAGAAATGTTGTAAGACATTGTATAGTATTTGGCTTTTACTGGAAAATTAGACAAATACATGCAAAGTTCATTATTTCTTTGAAAAAGTGCTTAATACATTTACTATACCACTGCAAATTTGGTGCGCCCAAGCAAAGGTATGTAAAGGAATGGTAATGTTCGAGTATGACAAGTAAAATTTAAAAAGTGCCTTTAAATTGAGTCTTAAATTTGTTTCCAAGTAACAAGCCCAGCAACTACTTGCAGGAAGGCAGCACTGATGGCATTGAGACATCCACCCACGTCTCTCTTCCACTCCCTACGGTTTGTTTTGGTGTGAGTTAGTGCTGATTGTGTGTGTATCACGTCTTTGCCCTGCGAGACTCCTGCCAATCGATTCAAGGTGAGACCTGTCGATTAAACACCCTGACCGGTGCTCTCTACCTAACCCCGGGGTGATTCAATCCCACCCCTTATACACACGCATGCGCGCGCGCGCACGTACACACCCACTTCACCTGTCATCCATCAATACCTCCATCAGGGCCTCTATTGATCCCCTCCATCCAGCCTCTTCACCCCACGCAGTACAACATCAGGGCCAGGATGACGTTGGTGCAGGTTTAATTTTTGGCAGATTTACAATAAAGCTCAAGTTATTATTTAACTCTTCCAGCTGCGGTGTGCTCTTTGATTTAGCACCCTGGGAGAAGATGAGTTACAGCTGACACTGAGAATCTGCTGGGGCTGGAATGGTAGGCACCCGGTTCATAACTCAGCCGCCGAATGTGTAGTTAGTCAATCACTTGATCTGTAATCACAAATGCTGCCAGAAATTACATGAGTGATGAGCTGTAATAAAAGCACTTACTTTTCCTGCTCTGTCTCTTAAGTGTTATTGGCAGACCCCTCTCTCCCAGGAGGCCATGGCTGTGAAACAAAATCCCGATATAAACTGCCTCATTGGTCCCTGCCTCACGCGCTGTCTCTGTGGCGTACTGTATGTGTGTATGTGACTGTATGTGAGTGTGTGTTAATGCAGAGTGCTTCCACCACAGTGTAATACAAAGCTCTTTTTGACAGTCTTTCTTCAACTTTTAGATTGCCTTGCTTCAGGACAAATGATCCTCACTCCAGTAAAGACAGTCATGCTCGTCTCTATCATTTATAATCTCTACTGTCGGCAGAGATGCAAAGACACTCGCTCACAATGACTGTTTTTAAATAGGCCTGGCACTATTAATTGTTAAATAAAACACTATTTAAATTTACTTCTAGACAAGTTGCTATGCAGTAGTTTAATATTATAGTAAAACTTTCCCAACCCTGAATTTGATCTCAGCCAACCGTGTACTCACAGTTTATATTACATTAACAACATGACCTTACGTACAGTAATCAAAACATGTCAGGGCCAAGACTCAAACCTTTCTTTGACAGTCTGTGACTCCCAGCTCAGTAGCCTTTAGCAGGAGTTCATGCACGACAGTTTTATTGATACAGACCTCTGTAATAATTACACAACGTCTCGCATGCACTATTGATCAGGCCTATTGATAAAGTCATATTTTACTGTAAAGGTCTGTTGATTTGATGCATTACAGCGTAAATCTGTCCTCACAAGCAGTTGAGCTGGAAATCCGACTGCAGAGTGACGGATGCTCTCACAGATAAACACACGCAGGGCTGTTTATATCCATTGTTTGATTGAGGTTGGGTGACATAAGTTTAAGATAGTGATGTAATGATATTCATATCTTTAGTCCAACCGCATGAATAGACGATCACACAGAGACGACAAGTGAGATCTGCCTTCCAGTCCAGCTCATATGATGTGATATATAAGCGAGGGTGTTTATAGAGTCACTGCTCCATCTTATCATGATTTGTGTTGTCAGCAGGGGCTGGATCTGCATGACGTTAATAGATTCTGATGTGGTTCAAATGCCCCATGGTGAATGTGAAATAGAGATGAATGTGACAGATCACACAGGACTTGTCCTGTATATAAACGGCCTTTGGAAATGTTGTTCTCACAGGGAAGGAAGGATGGTGTAAACGCTGGAGTGTGGGGGAACGCCAATGCTGGTATTAAAATGGTAAGAATGCGATCCTCACAGCTGACCTGTAAGTCGAAACAAGGAAGAAATGCAGGTGATTTTTTTTCCAAGAAAAATCATCAGATTGGTTTGCTATAAGGTTTACTGTTATTAAAAGAATCTTTGGCATCCTGAACCTGCAAACACCCTGAACTGTACACTAATGGAGAACTAAATGTAAAGTGTCAAGTAATATGCACTGGTGTTGCGCATTATCACCCTTTGATCTTCCCATGGAAAAATATAATATGTGTAATAAGGGAAAAAAGCAAATTTATTACCATTGGAGGAAAGGAAAATAGATCTTTATGGTCCAGGTTAAAAAGCAGCTTACTAGACCATGTTTCCGTTTTGGCCGGCAGTTCAAAAGCATGTTTTCTTTTAGAATTTTTCTCTGGCCGGATTCTGAATCACTTGGGGGCAGTTCGCAAAAGGCTGTGGTGCACCATTGCCGGGCTGGTTTTCACATTTAAAGAGCCAAAGATACATGGGGAACATGTTCACGTTCAAAAGGCCTACAAAACTCTAAAAGCTGGGATATTGAGTTAATTGCTGGCCCAGTCAAAGCAAGGCTGCTGCTGCAAAATGCGGTGTACAGCCTCGCTGTAGAAGAGGACAGAGGAGTGAAAACTGCTCCTAATTACCAATGATTTGCTGGATAAGCATGTGACCTGCTACAACATGAGCAATTTGAAATGACCTGGAATCTTAATGACAGTAAACAAAACTCATGAAAAACAGGCTATAAAAACGAAAAAGGGATGGCAGTTATTTCTAAAAGGGGTTTAGAAATATATAGTGGCTGAAATAAAAATAAAGATTTTTATAAAATAGCAGATTAGAGTGTTTTTGGCTTCATTCGAGGACTTCTATTGTGCATGGTTGTTACAGCATCAAATCTACCAACGGAATTGGTACAAAACTAAAGCACACCACTGACTTTGAACACTACTTTTGTACCACAGCTGTCTGAAATGCTAATATATAGTCTTGTGGAATAGCAACAATACCTCCAGTGTGTTCCCCAGAGCTGGAGGGAGGAGGCAAGACAAGACAAAGACAGTTTTTAATCCGAGCAGGAAGCATACAGTGGCGATTCACTGTGAAATGGTGAGTGATATGACTGAGTAGTGTATTTACTGAGTCTGACAGGGTAGGAGAAAGAGAGTGTTTTCTTCCCGTCCATACATTTATCCCCCTCCATAAATCACCACCAATGGGATTCATAAATGTGGAAGAGCAAACGCCGTGTTGCTCCGACTCAAGCAATTCCACTTTGACCTTTAAATTTGGCATTGGTCACTCATGCTAAATGTGTGCCACGACCTTCCATGACCTTGGACTATTCATATTTAATAGCCTTTCAGTCTGATGGTTCCGCAGAATGCATACAGTATATGAATGCACACACTGCAAAGAGAAATCCAAACATTTAATGCCTTAGTTTGAGAGTCTGATCACAAGTGATTCTTAGTTGTCTAGGTGTCTATCTATGAAAATACACATAAATGAAGAGAATATATCACTGTGTCTTTATTGCTTTGATTCCATTATCCCTACTCGGCACACTCTATGATGCCCTATGTGCATCATAACCTTTGACTCCAGCCAGTGCTTTTAAGGTTCTGCACTTTGCCCTCTCCCATTTGACCTACTGAAGTATACCTTTATAATTGCCCCTGTCGCTATCAAATGCGCATATGAGGGGGTGCAGGGGCACCAGGCATAAGTCTGTCCAGTAACCTTTTGGCCTTTGGTCCATTCATTCTGCTTGAAGCAAGCACAGCAGGTCTCCTCTGCCTTCCCACAGTCTAATACTGTATTAGTCTACATGTCTGAGTTATTGATGGTGCTTTAGAAATATTTTATTGGTCAGTCATGACCTTTGGCTGGGGCAACGCAAACACTAACCCCCCTAAAGCTTCCTATTGACATGGATATATGTATGATCACATGGTTAATAGTATAGATTTAAAACAGCTGAAGACCTGGTCTTTTGGATTTTTGCACTGTGAGCATTGCATTTCATTAAGGGTTAGCTCTAATAAAATTATCCACTGATGCTTAGGGAAAGATTTTTAGGAAAAAATATATATAAAAATTATTCATATCAAATAATAGATTTGAATAAATATTTTATGTCACATTTCCGAAGCACAATGTACAAGTATCCATAGGAAAAATGTCACAGGCACTTTAAAATGCTAAATCTTTTCCTCATATCATCCTCTTGTCTCCTCCCATTACTTGACGCAAAACTCTCTATCAATGGAAGTGTAGCTTGCACTTAAGCACCTACAATTAAGATAAGCCTAGCCACAACTGGACAATTACCTGCCAACTAACCTTTTCTGGAGGCACTTAAGAAGGTAAGGACTCCCGAGGATAGATGTGCCATGAGTAGAACAAGCTCTTCAACAGGCCAGAAGGAGAGAGGCAGAAAGGTAAGGAGGATGTAATGTATGAGAAGAGGGGGATAGAGAGAGTGTGTCAAAAAGAGAGGGAAAATGATAGAAATAGAGAAAAAGACAGTATCATGGTGAGATTACCTAATCCTCTGTCTGAGAGGAGTATTTGAAGGACCTGGTGGTGTCAGACATGAGGGGGCTTTGTGGAGGTTTACCCAGGAGAGGCCAGCTTAGCGGGGGAATCTAGTGGAACACCAGGTGACCAGTGCTTCGTCCCCAAGCACAAGCCTCAGCTTGTGGCTTTGTAAACACTGTTAAATTGATTGCAGAGAGCTGATGAGATTTCCCTGCAGCCTGGGTCATTATCACATTGTGGAGTCGCTCTAATTCACTGATACTGAGGCCTATATGGGTTGTCACTCACTTTTATGTTGTCATTTTTAATGTAAGAGGCATCGTTTCTGTCAGTGCGTATCTTTCAGGTTCTGAAGATGCAGACATTTGAAATGTGCAATGAATTTAAACACTGAGGAAGACTTCATTTCCTAAATCATTGTGCAACATTTTTAGCACCAGTGAGGGTGTCTCTGCTTCTGCACAACGGGGTGAGTTTCAGTACTGTATGATATCTGATCCCAAAAGCCCTGCGGGGCAGCCACAGCAAATCAACAATGGATTAATGGATGTGGGTTTGCTCATAAATCTCGTTGGGACTGGAAAGCATTCGAGAACAGTCAGCCTGTAGTGGTGCGCTTAATGTTACAGGCAGTTTGGGTTTCCCATCGTTCAAAGCAGTGACAGAGTAGTAAAGATGTGGCAGCATCTTATGTCTGTGTTAAATCAGTGAATGTCAGAAATGCTAGATAGTCAGTTCGCTGTGCTGAGAGCTGTACCAAAACTGATTCATTGGTGCAGATATGTTTGTGAATAACTCCAATGATTTTCCATAGCGCTCAGTGTCCAGTAGAATGACTTCATGTACCACAGCAAAGACAGGAAAAACAAAAAAGATATGTTGTGGTGACATGCACTAATTCACTCGTGTCACTACAGTCCTTCAACCTTAGCCTAGTGCGTTAAGGCCTCGCCATAGATCACAGTGGTTAACAGTTAGCTGTTCCTGCAGGTGTGCAGAGAATGGCTGTAACAGTCTCCATTACTGGAGAGAATGGCCCAACTCCCACAGCCCCCTCCAGACAGTGCTGTCATTACCCATCCATTGTGAGGCCTGAGAGGAAGCTGTAAGTACGGCAGACTTATGGCTTTGTTAGGGCGACTGGATGCTCACCTCACATGCAGCACCGGATAAGGAGGTATGGCGGCATGGAAGCCAGATAGAGTGATAGAGACTGAGGATGAATCAAATACTCCCATGATGCCCCGCCACCATCTCCACGGCCACCCCCTGATGGGGTTGTGAGTTGAGTGCATGGTGTAAGGTGGCGAGGGTTATTTGGTGCTATTTTTACAAGAAACGGGCTGATTTGTCTTAGGCCATTACCGTCTATTACAGCTGCGAGTCTTGGGGAAAAGGTGGGAAGCGGCAGACGCTGGCATTCTGCCTAAAGAGAAATCAATGAAACAAATTAATCCTTCGCAGGCTGCAGTGACACCGTAATCCATCATTCAGGGGGCGCTTTTACACGCTGAATCAGGGAGCAAGTCAGGGAGGAGGAGAGCTTGGCGGATGGGTGGGTGCATGTTGGTTGAGAAAGGGTGGGGGGAGAAGGGCGGGTGGGGAGACCAAACCCCTGGGGGACAGGGGCAGACATCCATGCTTCAGTAACACTGTGGTAACGGTGGGTGGTGGCAGGGAATTGAGTGGCTCTGAGCCCTGCCTTTACATCCTTGAGCTGCCTGTGGACATACATAGTAGTAGGAGGAGAAAAGGGACGTAAACACAATCAGCTAAACTACACCATGCACACAGGCACGGTTGTGATTATACACATATTTTCTCTCTTTTTTTACGTCACGTGATGGCTATTTCAACCCCACAGGGCTAATGGCTGATGCTGAAATTCATATGAAAGCTTTATAATTTGCTTCGCACTGAAAATACAGGCAACCAACTGGTCAGTAATGTATGGACATAACTAAGATGTCAAAGAAAGGAAAGAAAAATGTCAGTAATTGGAGCTTTGCAGGATTTCACTTTGTTCTTAAGAAACTGAGGAACCTAATGAGCAATATGCAAAAAGCTCACTAATTGCTTGTCTGTGAAGGTAAAAATACACTAAAAAACAGATCACCATCTCACTATTCAAAGCAGTGTGCTCCATACGTGTGCTGAGATTTGCTGTGGTGATGCCCCAGCACAGAGCCACTCAGGGCGCAGATCTATCTGTGTGATTGAAACATGTGATCATCTTCCCTGTGAGGAGACAGCGTTGTCCAGGCCAAGATCCACGTGAAGCAGCTGCACAGTCTGTTGAATCTTGTAACACTCGGCGTCAAATGGTACCACAATTCAAGTGGGAGCGAAGAGTGGAAAAACACACACATACACACATATCAAGATTGATGTGTTTTTTATTAAGATCTTTGCTGTGTTGCATTGCCTCTTAGTAATCTTACATCATTATGAAATCAAATTCAAGAGCGTGATCCATTCGGCGCTACTGTCTCAGCCAGCTTTGTTGGTCTCGAGGCTCCTTTGCAACAATTGTGGCTGCACAGTCATCGATGGTGACTCTGTGTGTTCATATAACAGTGACTTTTGTAGCTGATGAAGGGTGGTGAGGTTCATCGCGTTAAATAAAATGACAGTTTATGCAGAAACACTACAACAAAACCTTTATTTGCTGCCTTATTTTAACAGGGGGCTCCACTTACCTTTACCAGCTCCTGGTAAAAGGAATGCGGGTGGTTGGCTCCTTTCTTCCTCAAGACACAGGTGGTAGCATTCTGAGGAACGGCATGTTAGAAAGAAATCTGAAAAAATATTGTGGGCGGAGGAATAAAAGGAGGGGGGTGAATGTGGAGGGTGAAGGAAGAAGGAAGGGAGAGGTTGAGATTAGGAGTGGGTGGGGCAGCAAAGAGGAAGGGTAAAGGGAGTAAAGGGATGGAAAACGAGGAGTGGAGGGGAGGGGGAAAAATCGAAAGGATGGAAAAATGTGGGGATATTGCAGCAGAGCGGATGGTGTGAGGGAGGCAGTGTGAGAAATGTTGCCGGAAATGCTAGAGCCAGCAGCGTGTGTAAAAAACCACACTGCAACATTTCTCATCCTTGACATCACTGACAGACTTTCCAAACACACACAGTGTGCTTTCAAAGTGCACGGTTGTAATATCCAAATCTTTACCGCAGCTTCTCCTCTCAGATCATACTCTTTTGTTTTCCTTCCTTCTGTAAACACGGCAGATGTCAGAGGTATTAAATTTAACCAGTGCTGTAATTCTTAATTTGAAGGGTGTGTGTGCTTTAAGATTCCCACAGCAAATACAATAAAACATGTTTGTGTGCAGTGAGAACATTCTTTGACTCGCTCTCGAAGCCGTAGAAGAGACACACTGAGAGGAGTGAAGGGGTGAGGAATGACGGATATGAGGAGAGGAGAGGAGAGGAGAGGAGGAGGACAGAAGATTGTTGTGGAATGTTTGCAGATCTGGCCAGAACTCGACCATCTCATTTGTCAGGGCTTGACCTCAGCTCTGGGGTTAAAGGTTAAAGGCAACATCTGAGGGAAACTGACTCGGCTATCTCACGGCCGCACACACACACACAGGCAAGTAAACACACAAATGTGTGAGAGTGTCTCTCCTTCTGCATGCTCTCACACATAATTCAAGCTCATGCACACTACATCTGTATATATCATCATTAATATCCATCCCAGTCTTATTTGTTTTATTAAAACCGAGTGTTATGTTGACCCCTAGCTATGAAAAGATTAGCTGCCAGTTTCCCAAAAGCATACCAAAGACTTTTTCCAAAACAAAGCACTGAAGAAGAATTTGAGTTCCAGGATGCTTGGATTCATTTCTGAGTAGAAAAGCTTGGAGTGTACTCGATAAACACACACTCCTGTACATAATGAAACAGAACAAATCGGGACTGGGCAATGGATTTCGAAGAGAGCAGCTCCTTAAAATCAAAGTAATGATTAATTCACCTTTTATGTTATATTTACCGCTCTTCGTGGCAAGTGGTCGCAATTCTCGTGCTTCTAAGCAGACGCGTCACTGTCACTGTCCTATGACCACACAACACTTGCCATAAATTACATCTCATCCGAGTGTCAGCCCTTCACCACACCAACATGTCCCACTGTGTGTCCAAGCGGCAGGCCACCGTGTTCCTCTTTGCCTGTGAGGTGACAAACAACACAAACTTAGCTGCAAAGGGCAAGGTTAACCACACGGAATCACTCAAACAAACTCTCTCCTCCAAGTTTCAAATTAAAGTGAGGACATAGCAGGAAATGACAATGTGTGTGGCCCGTTTCAGTGACCCACATAAACAGCAGACACCTGTGAGTCATATGAAATTAAAACAATTGGCTGATGGCAGCTACGCCTTGCATACTGAAAACGGCGGAACTCAGTCATGTTTGAGAGCATTTTTTATTATTATTATTATTCATTCATCTACAAATAAAGCGAAGCAGCAACTCACTTAATGTGACTGCACTTCCAGACACTTCTGTGCCCCTGTTAGGGAAACAAATTGTTCATTTTTTTGTTGTTTAAAATGCAGCCTTCCTCCCCGTTTCTCTTTTATTCAGCTTTAAAATAAAAAAAAAGGAGAGAGAGACAGGTAGTGCAGTAGCTAATATTCATGGCTTTGAGATGCATTTTAAATCACACACCTTTGTCATTCTTTGGCCGGAGACATCAAACAGGTGCTATGAATAATTTATCTTAAGAGTTTCACATTGATAAGGTCACAATCTGCCAGGTCTGGACACTAAACACAGGCCATCTTCACACCTTCACTTTGCTGTCTTTTTAACACACATGTGCCCTCACACACACTAAAACACACTCCTTTTAAATGAAAACGTCAGCATGCGTGTGTGTGTGTGTGTGTGTGTGTGTGTGTGTGTGTGTGTGTGTGTGTGTGTGTGTGTGTCTTTTGATGTAAATATTTTTAATAGTTGCTCGACTTAGAAATTGTGTGACGTGATAATATCTACATGTTAAGACATATTTCTCATACAGTATAGATCAATTTATGGCACAAAATATTTTTAAAGTTGGTAAATCTGCACGAATATGCCTCTCACTCAAACTGCCTCAGAGAATTACTGGGAAATGATTTCCTCTGTACTGATGTAAACTAGACTGCAGCAGCGTGCTCAGTCGCTCATGGTTCAGCTACACTACATTTCTAATTAATCCCCTGCTGTGTGTTGATTTTTTTTTTTTTCAGGGAAAAATGAGAGGAAAATAGTGCAGTGCTTATATCATGCCACTCATTCAAATTAGAAGGAAGGGATGGGAAAACTATGGCAAAGTATCACCAAAGGTCATCAGTCAGCGCAAGGCACCATAGCCCATAATGTAAACATCAGTGTGTTAAAGTTACCAGAAGCGAACTAATTAGATTCGTAAATGCTGTCTGATGTGAAATTTTCTGCCATAAATATTTTGAAATGGGAGCTAACTCTCATAGGTGAGTCCGTCACCCACTACAGCGCTATGGCAGTGACAGGACAATCTGAACATTAAGCGCACAGGAAAACACTCCTCCGCTGTGCTGACCCCCCTCTTCCTTTTCTCTCCTCGTCTGTCTCTCGCTTCTTGTTCGCTTAAGAAGTAATCGCAATACTTAAAAAAAAAAAGAAAGAAGGTTTTGCACTCTTCTGTGTCGGAGAGTAATCTCGCTCTTCTGTCGCTGGGCTATATTTCTACAGTGTGTTGTCGGATAATGTGAGGATGGGATGAAAGGTAATCTGCGTGCAGAATTCCTAAAGCTCCCTTATCCTTGTTGAATTTCTCAAGAATTCCACCTTTGGCCCCCCGGTTTCCCTGAAATAAATTACCTTAAGGGTAAGATGCCTTCACGAACCCCCGGTTAGTTTTTTTATTTTTTTTGTTTTGGTTTTTTTGCGTTGCCCTCTTTAAACTCAGCCAAGCAGGTATTAAGTCCCGTTCTAATTCACTTTGTTGCTCAGGGCTGCATCTCTCCCTGGATATTTGACAGGCACTTGGGGAATGAGACTAAATTATTTCCCAAACTTGCATGAAAATAGTCCTCACAATATTAAAATTGCGTTGTGTTGAGCATTTCTGATTACAGTGTTGCATTAAGTTGACACAGTAATATAAGCAGGTCGCTTTTAAGGCAAACCCTCCGGGCACTGACAGTCACAAGCCCTTCTGATAAAACATTTTCCCATGTCAGTTAATTTTCTGTTAGTTTTTCCCTGTGTATTGGGCTTAGCTACTGATTGATATACGCTAGGCTTCCTTCCACGCTGGTTTCCTAAGAAGTACACACGCTGTTGAAAAATCTGTTTCCCTTCATCTAGCTCCTGGTACTTAAAGTTTGGTTTTTTGGTGTACTACAAAATTACAGTGTTTGCACTGTGGAACCACGAGGGTTTCAGTGCTAATGGATTTATAATCTCCGTCTCTGGGACCATCCAGAGTAATTAGCACATAGGCTCTAAAGAAATGATGGTTAGTGAGCAATAAAGCCATTGCCCATAGCATAAACTGACAGCCCCTCTAACCTAACCAACCTAAAGTCTAATTGGGAAAGTCGTTGCAGTCATTGTCCTAAATTATAGTCTGGGATTCGAAGTCCCTGGAAAGAGACTTCAATTCATGACACGTTAACTGAAGGGAGCGCATCTCTGCACACACACATCTACAGTAAATATAATGAGAAAATAAACATTTATTTCCATGCAAACTAAAGCGGCATAATATAAAGATAAAAGCATGCAAGAAATTATCACGGTTGTTGTTAATAAACTTAAAATCGTGCACATCCGTTGTTGTTGGCATCTGGTTTTAAACTGAAAATGAAACTTTTTCTTTGTCTTGGGAATCACTTTTAATATATGTATAGTTTTCATTAATAATTAGTAAATGACTTATCGTGTGGACTCTGTCCTGCTAATTGTTTAGGTCTCCAAATAGTTCAAGCCCATATGCTATTACTGATTTTATATATTCCGACTATTTCTCACGAATCGTCTTTCCATTAGGAGCAATTAGATTATGTCTATTGAAAGTTGCTG